>NW_028321124.1:0-40263 GCF_062004578.1 Staurois parvus
TTATAGGTGGGGTGCCCCAAGGTTCAGTGTAATTAGTGGGGTACCCCAAGGTTCAGTGTAATTAGTGGGGTACCCCAAAGTTCAGTGTAATTAGTGGGGTACCCCAAGGTTCAGTGTAATTAGTGGGGTACCCCAAGGTTCAGTGTTATAGGTGGGGTACCCCAAGGTTCAGTGTAATTAGTGGGGTACCCCAAGGTTCAGTGTTGGGACCCTTACTTATTTATATATAAACAATATGGGGTGTGAGATTATAAATCCCATTCCAGTCTTTGCAGATGACACCAAGCTGTGCCGGGGAATAACGTCCTTACAGGATGTCTCCAACTTCCAAGCCGACCTCAATGCTCTGTGTAATTGGGGGACTATGGGGCCAATGAGGGCTAATGGTGATAAATGTAAGGTTCTGCACTTGGGGGCTAAGAATATGAATGTATCATACATACTAGGGGGGGTTGGTCAACGGTGGAGAATGATCGGGGGGGGGGTCAATGGTGGGGAAAGATCTGGGCGTTCTGGTAGATCACAAGCTTAATAATGGCAGCAATGCCAAGCTGCAGGTTCTAAAGCGAGCAAAATCCTCTCTTGTATTAGGAGAGGTATAGATTCGAGGGAGAGAGATCATATTACACTCCCCCCCCCTCCCCCGGTACAAATCACTAGTAAGACCTCATCTGGAATATGCAATTCAGTTTTGGGTTCCAATTCACAAAAAGAACATTGGGGAACTGGAGGAAGTACAGAGAAGGGCAACCAAACTGATACCAGGCATGGAGGAGATCAGCTATGAGGAGAGATTAGAGGAACTGAATGTATTCTCTACTGAGGAGAGGAGATTAAGGGGGATATGATCTCCATGTATAATACATAAGGGGGGATATGATCTCCATGTATAATACATAAGGGGGGGATATGATCTCCATGTATAATACATAAGGGGGATATGATCTCCATGTATAATACATAAGGGGGGATATGATCACCATGTATAATACATAAGGGGGGGGATATGATCACCATGTATAATACATAAGGGGGGATATGATCTCCATGTATAATACATAAGGGGGGTATGATCTCCATGTATAATACATAAGGGGGGGATATGATCTCCATGTATAATACATAAGGGGGGGGATATGATCTCCATGTATAATACATAAGGGGGGATATGATCTCCATGTATAATACATAAGGGGGATATGATCTCCATGTATAATACATAAGGGGGGATATGATCACCATGTATAATACATAAGGGGGGATATGATCACCATGTATAATACATAAGGGGGGATATGATCACCATGTATAATACATAAGGGGGGATATGATCTCCATGTATAATACATAAGGGGGGATATGATCTCCATGTATAATACATAAGGGGGGATATGATCTCCATGTATAATACATAAGGGTGGGATATGATCTCCATGTATAATACATAAGGGGGGATATGATCTCCATGTATAATACATAAGGGGGGTATGATCTCCATGTATAATACATAAGGGGGGGGGATATGATCTCCATGTATAATACATAAGGGGGGGGATATGATCTCCATGTATAATACATAAGGGGGGATATGATCTCCATGTATAATACATAAGGGGGGATATGATCACCATGTATAATACATAAGGGGGGATATGATCTCCATGTATAATACATAAGGGGGGGGATATGATCTCCATGTATAATACATAAGGGGGGGGATATGATCTCCATGTATAATACATAAGGGGGGATATGATCTCCATGTATAATACATAAGGGGGGGATATGATCTCCATGTATAATACATAAGGGGGGATATGATCTCCATGTATAATACATAAGGGGGGGGATATGATCTCCATGTATAATACATAAGGGGGGGATATGATCTCCATGTATAATACATAAGGGGGGATATGATCTCCATGTATAATACATAAGGGGGGGATATGATCTCCATGTATAATACATAAGGGGGGATATGATCTCCATGTATAATACATAAGGGGGGGATATGATCTCCATAGATAATACATAAGGGGGGATATGATCACCATGTATAATACATAGGGGTGATATGATCTCCATGTATAATACATGAGGGGGGATATGATCTCCATGTATAATACATAAGGGGGGGGTATGATCTCCATGTATAATACATAAGGGGGGGGTATGATCTCCATGTATAATACATAAGGGGGGATATGATCTCCATGTATAATACATAAGGGGGGATATGATCTCCATGTATAATACATAAGGGGGATATGATCACCATGTATAATACATAAGGGGGGATATGATCTCCATGTATAATACATAAGGGGGATATGATCTCCATGTATAATACATAAGGGGGATATGATCTCCATGTATAATACATAAGGGGGGGATATGATCTCCATGTATAATACATAAGGGGGGATATGATCTCCATGTATAATACATAAGGGGGATATGATCTCCATGTATAATACATAAGGGGGGGGATATGATCTCCATGTATAATACATAAGGGGGGATATGATCTCCATGTATAATACATAAGGGGGATATGATCTCCATGTATAATACATAAGGGGGATATGATCTCCATGTATAATACATAAGGGGGGATATGATCTCCATGTATAATACATAAGGGGGGATATGATCTCCATGTATAATACATAAGGGGGGATATGATCTCCATGTATAATACATAAGGGGGATATGATCTCCATGTATAATACATAAGGGGGATATGATCTCCATGTATAATACATAAGGGGGGGGATATGATCTCCATGTATAATACATAAGGGGGGATATGATCTCCATGTATAATACATAAGGGGGGATATGATCTCCATGTATAATACATAAGGGGGGATATGATCTCCATGTATAATACATAAGGGGGGGATATGATCTCCATAGATAATACATAAGGGGGGATATGATCACCATGTATAATACATAAGGGGGGATATGATCTCCATGTATAATACATAAGGGGGGATATGATCTCCATGTATAATACATAAGGGGGATATGATCTCCATGTATAATACATAAGGGGGGATATGATATCTATATATAATACATAAGGGGGGATATGATCTCCATGTATAATACATAAGGGGGGATATGATCTCCATGTATAATACATAAGGGGGGGATATGATCTCCATGTATAATACATAAGGGGGATATGATCTCCATGTATAATACATAAGGGGGATATGATCTCCATGTATAATACATAAGGGGGGATATGATCTCCATGTATAATACATAAGGGGGGATATGATCTCCATGTATAATACATAAGGGGGGATATGATCTCCATGTATAATACATAAGGGGGGATATGATCTCCATGTATAATACATAAGGGGGGATATGATCTCCATGTATAATACATAAGGGGGATATGATCTCCATGTATAATACATAAGGGGGGATATGATCACCATGTATAATACATAAGGGGGATATGATCTCCATGTATAATACATAAGGGGGGATATGATCTCCATGTATAATACATAAGGGGGGATATGATCTCCATGTATAATACATAAGGGGGGATATGATCTCCATGTATAATACATAAGGGGGGATATGATCACCATGTATAATACATAAGGGGGGATATGATCTCCATGTATAATACATAAGGGGGGGATATGATCTCCATGTATAATACATAAGGGGGGATATGATCTCCATGTATAATACATAAGGGGGGATATGATCTCCATGTATAATACATAAGGGGGGATATGATCTCCATGTATAATACATAAGGGGGGATATGATCTCCATGTATAATACATAAGGGGGATATGATCTCCATGTATAATACATAAGGGGGGATATGATCTCCATGTATAATACATAAGGGGGGATATGATCTCCATATATAATACATAAGGGGGGGATATGATCTCCATGTATAATACATAAGGGGGGATATGATCTCCATATATAATACATAAGGGGGGGATATGATCTCCATGTATAATACATAAGGGGGGATATGATCTCCATGTATAATACATAAGGGGGGATATGATCTCCATGTATAATACATAAGGGAGGATATGATCTCCATGTATAATACATAAGGGGGGATATGATCTCCATATATAATACATAAGGGGGGGATATGATCTCCATGTATAATACATAAGGGGGATATGATCTCCATGTATAATACATAAGGGGGTGGGATTTGATCTCCATGTATAATACATAAGGGGGGGATATGATCTCCATGTATAATACATAAGGGGAGGGGGGTGGAATAGACTCCCTCAAGAGTTGGTTGTGGCCAGCTCAGAGGATTGCTGTAGGAAAGTCCTGGATACACAGAATATAACATTTATAGGGAGAGTTGGGGGGGGGGGGAATCCAGAAGGAATTTTTTTTCCCTGCGGGAGTAAATTGGATCGTGCTTTGCTGGGTTTTTTGTCTTCCTCTGGATCAACTGTGGGTATAGGATTATAATTTTTTTTTTTTTGGTTGAACTAAATGGACTTTTGTCCATCCTTTTTTTCAGCCAGACTAACTATGTAACTACTTTCCCATGAATCCCTGTCACTTATTATCCGATGTGGTGCAATCTGTAAGTGTTTAGTAACCAGCTTTTTCATACATACGTTTTAAAATATCATGCACTATATTGTTTACATTCATTTGATGATGTTTTGTTCTAGAACTGACATATTTAAACTTCATGTACACAAGCCTACCGTGACCGCCGGCCGTAGGAAAACGCAAATCGTGGCAAAACCTTTGTAAAACGTGGCAACTACAGTACCGCATCTTCGCCATGTTTTCCCGCGGTCGGTGGTTAAAATGTTCCTATCCTGAATGTGATTCTTCTGCATTCAGGAGAGGGAGGTTTCACCTCACCTAAACACAGCAGCTCCTAAACTCTGCTAAAAGCCTGTGTGTACATGAAGCTTTATTCCGAGGAAGGAGTTCTGAAATGCATTGGATTTGTCTGATCACTGCAAGAGCTCTCTTGGACCTCCAACCCATTTGCCAGTTGATGTACTGCAGACTGTCATGTTCTATGCACACTGTGTGTTTTCTATGTGATCTATGAATCCTTGTACCACAAGCGACTATATTGAATCTTTGATTCATTTTATTGTGTTCATCTTTTGTAATAAACATTACTGTTTTATATTTTTGTATACGGATTCTGGTTTTTGCCATACAAAGTCCCAGGGGAATATTTCTAGTTTTTCTTGAGAAGTAGAAATTTGGGGTTTTCCATCATCACCAACCTGAAGTTTTAGTTCTCATTTTACACATAAATCTGAAATAAGTCGTCACTATTCCTATCTGTGGACGGAGGGCGGTCACACCAGGATCTGCGCACTTTATGGTGCAGATAATGAGAACAGTCCGGTGTGAATTGTTACAATATATCGCTGGATTCATTTTATTCTTACATCACATTCATCTGTATATACCCCAGTCTGTTGTGATGCATCGTATGCGTTTTTATGAACAGGATTTTGCCTTGCCTTTGCTTTGGGCTGAATGAGCCCCATTTGTGCTAAAATTATAAATGATAGGGAATAAGGAGGAGGAGGAATGAGCAGAGCAAACAGTCCAGAGACTTTACTACCCCCCCCCCCCATCACAGCCAATGATCCCACTACAGGCACAGATCAATTAGTGACCCTTCCATTAACTTCCCCACTCCATCCCCTCCCCCACCACATTCCTCAACACTGCTCAGGATCTCAACAACATAGCAGGCAAGTCCTCCACAGATCGCTATGTGCGTCTATATTCCAATATAAGTCCATCAGACGATCTTCTAGGAATCAGAGAGGGGTTTTCTTTACTATTCAATCCCCACACCAGAAGAAAACCGCAATCTGAGCTCAGAGATATAAATATAGAACGATATTATCAGATTATGGAGATACAACAATCTGTACTCGTCATGTCTGGGCTCTGCCTATGTATGAATGTATACGAATTGTGCGCAGACTCTTCCCACGTCTACGCATTGCGCGCCTTGACTCTTCCCACCTCTATGCAGTGCGCGCCTTGACTCTTCCCACCTCTACGCAGTGCGCGCCTTGACTCTTCCCACCTCTACGCAGTGCGCGCCTTGACTCTTCCCACCTCTACGCAGTGCGCGCCTTGACTCTTCCCACTTGTAGAATGTATACATCACCCTTCAAGGATGGCACTACTCTAGATCAAACACCCCACTATGGGTGGGATCACCCCTCTGCCATCCTAATCATAAAAACACATGATTCCACATTCTGGGCAATTCTGTCACAGGTTCATTGTATAAAGAGTCCCTGTCGCCAACCTAAATTGCAGGGAAAAAAAAAAAAAAAAAAAAAACCCAGAAAAAAATGCTGTATTTTAAAAAGGATCACTTGCAGCGTTTCCTTTCCATAAAGGATTTTTATTCTCTTGCAATGTACCTTTGGATGTGCTAACCAATTATTGTCAACTCCCTAATACAGCCCCTCCCCCTTTGCAGGTCAAAGCCCTCTCCTCTTCTTGGGGGGGGGGGGAATCTATGCTGGCCCAGCTCCTTCCTTCTTACATATCATAGCTAACTCCTTTTCGGGGAATTTCTAATTACAGACTGTTCTGGCCCATCTCCACTGCACCTCTCAGAGTGAATAGAAATCCTATAAACGCCCCAGAGAAACAGTCCAGAGTCTGTTGGGACTGCAGATATTACATCCAAGATGGCGGCACCTAGCAGCAGTCTCAGGACATTCAGATGGTTGCACTAAGGAGGATTCTACCGATAAAGAAGAATAAAATAAATCGATTCCTCTAGGAGGACGGTGGGTATTGAAGTGACCAGTCTGGTGAAAAATTTTGTATCAATATAAAGATGTCAATGGAATCTCCACCGCTTAATAAAACGTCATCTATCCATGAACCGCGAACGTTATCTGGTAAAAATGTCAATCTGATCAATTCAGAAGATTGACTTCATTCACCTGCATCCAAGTTGTGGAAGATTCTGCAGAGCATCCCAAAGGCCAGCTAAGGGTTAAATGCCACATGAAGCTCGGCGGTAATATGACGCAGGCCGGATTTATCTCAGAGGTGGGCAGTTCATTAAACCTCCATGCTGAGGGTTGTTTTGGTTTTTGAAAGCGATCCGGATTCCTTTGTCCACATTCACCCATCCGCTGGGAATCCTATTTGACTGAGGCGGGAGGGAGGAGTCTCTGGTTGTTAGGATGCTGGTGGGTGGCAGCGCCCTAACAACGAGTGTTCCTAAACTGAACCATCACGTTGAGTGGAAGGAAGAATGCTGCGAATGTGTCACCTCATTGTATGCATTCAGCAAATAGTGACTGGAGGAGTCCACAAGGTAATCAATTACTTTTTTTGTCAGTGAATTGGTTTTATCATTGCATTTTTTGGAGATATTTACTGCACATAATTCACTGTGGACTCCTGTGGCAAATGTCAGTCAATTGAGCCCTCAGTGAGCATTTCCTAACGCCATGTAACTTCCTCCTCAGTTTCCTGATTCACCCGACTTTCACACATTTTGCATTACTACAATAAGTGTGTGAAGTGTAGAAATGTCAGTTTAGTGGCCGGGCCCTGTACAGTCTTCATGCTGCTATTGGATGAAGGAAGGCGAGGAGCAGCTTCGGAGAGACCGCTGCAGGCATCAGAGACATTGAACTGTGCTGAAGGGTTCCCATTAAGGACTTTCCAAGGTGCACCCACCATGAACGCTGGTCTGTTGGATCCCCTCCTGTTTCTGCATCATCCTACCACGCCCCTGCACCATCCTCTGGCTATCGGTCAGCCCTGCAGATTACATGGGGAGATCCCAGCACTCACCTCACTGTCATTACAACCACCCACTCTGTATCAGGCACTCTGGGTGCTGCTAGTAAACACACCGCAGGGCCGAGTTACAGAGATTACACCGCGGAAGCCTCCTTCTCTCTGGATAATCTGCAGGGATCCAGGATTAGTGGTGTTCCAGGGTTCCAGCACAGCCCTGAGCCCTCCTTCATTCACTGGAGCATCAATGGGAATGAATGAAATAACAGCTGGCTGCCTTCCCAGAGAAGGTGTGAGGAGTACGACTGCAACAGACTAGACTCAGGAAATGGCAGAGGATCGACTAGTCCCGTTATTTCCTGGATATCAATGGCAGTTGTCCATGCAGAACGCCTTTGTAGAGTAGATGTAGCAACATTTCCTTCTACTCACTGAGGTGCTTTACAAAGAACAAGTGAAACCAGAAGGGATGATACCGCAACCCCCCCCCCCCCCCAAACCAAAAAGTTCCAGGTTTGCCAGAAAGTAGAAGTAGCAGATTTCTTAGAACATGGACCAAGGGGGTGTCTTGTGCTGAACAATGGCTTGAGGTCCTTTAAACAAGACAAACCCTACTCCACACAACCAGCACATAGATACTTTTTTTTTTGGGACCACAAGTGAATGGGCCCCGAACTGTCAGGGACTCCATCATAGATATCAGAGGGCAGTCAGAGCCGCACATCTGACCATCTTCTGGTGTCCCCAGCAATCTCCACCTTTGTGCACACCTTTCCTCCAGAACACTTCCTAATGAGGCCCCACTATACCTTCCTTGGGGCCCCACTATACCTTCCTTGGGGCCTCTATGCAGCAACACAGACTGCCTGAAGCCAGACAAATGGGATGATTGGCTTTGTAGGCTTCTATATGGCGTATAGATTCACAAAGCCACCATCTCGGAGCTGACAGGTCATTGTCCCTGGAAAGTCAATGTATAGAAAAGCCTCCAGGACTGGATCTCTCTATGGTGATAAAACATCCCTTGAAATGTTAATGGTCTTACTGGGACATCTAGTCTCAGGGGCCCCAGAAATCCACAGATCTACAACTGGAACCCCATCCCGCGTTGCACAGATCAAACATAAGTTATATCATAAGAGAAGTGTAACATACCTTGTAAGTGTTCAGTGGGGGGTCCGCTGTGTGCAGGATTTCAGAATTTCCTCTGCAATCCTCTATCAGGAGGCGGGGGCCGGGTGGGAATGTGACTTCACTTCTGCAATCTGAGCCTGGGGCCGGGTGTGGTATCTGTTGTCTGAGGGGGTGGGGGTCAGCTGCATTTAAAGGAGATAATTACATACAAGTCAGTGCAGGATCGAATATTTCATCACAAACTTCACATCCCAATGAGGATATCCGCACTGACTTCCAGCACAAACTATAGAGCAAAGCGTTGCCTGGTGCGCAATATGGAGGCAATATACTGAAACTGGAGAGCGCAAAATCTGCTGCAGCTGTACAAGGGAGCCAATCAGCTTCCAGGTTTTATTGTCAAAGCTTCATGGAACAAACTGAAGGTAGAAGCTGATTGGCTGCCCTACACAGCTGTGCCAGATTCTGAGTGCTCCAGTTTCAGTAAATCTCCCCCAATACACCCTCCTATATTCACCCATGTATACTACACCCCCCTATACCCACCCATGTATAATACACCCCCCTATATTCACCCATGCTGATTGTACAGTCTCACATTCTGTACAATTTCTTGCACTAGATTACTGCTGGTGGCTGATTGGGAATTTGCAGGTTACATATTTCCACCCTCCCGTACCCATCCATGTATAATACACCCTCCTATATCCACCCATGTGTAATACACCCCCCTATACCCACCCATGTATAATACACCCTCCCGTACCCACCCATGTATAATACACCCCCCTATACCCACCCATGTATAATACACCCTCCCGTACCCATCCATGTATAATACACCCCCCTATACCCACCCATGTATAATACACCCTCCCGTACCCATCCATGTATAATACACCCTCCCATACCCACCCATGTATAATACACCCCCCTATACCCACCCATGTATAATAAACCCTTCTGTACCCACCCATGTATAATACACCCTCCCGTACCCACCCATGTATAATACACCCCCCTATACCCACCCATGTATAATACACCCCCCTATACCCACCCATGTATAATACACCCTCCTATACCCACCCATGTATAATACACCCTCCCGTACCCACCCATGTATAATACACCCTCCTATATCCACCCATGTATAATACACCCTCCTATATCCACCCATGTATAATACACCCTCCTATACCCACCCATGTATAATACGTTCTCCTATACCCACCCATGTATAATACACCCTCCCGTACCCACCCATGTATAATACACCCTCCCATATCCACCCTTGTATAATACACCCTCCCATACCCACCCATGTATAATACACCCTTCCGTACCCACCCATGTATAATACACCCTCCCATACCCACCCATGTATAATACACCCCCCTATACCCACCCATGTATAATACACCCTCCTATACCCACCCATGTATAATACACCCTCCTATACCCACCCATGTATAATACACCCTCCTATATCCACCCATGTATAATACACCCTCCTATACCCACCCATGTATAATACACCCTCCCGTACCCACCCATGTATAATACACCCTCCTATACCCACCCATGTATAATACACCCTCCCGTACCCACCCATGTATAATACACCCTCCCATACCCACCCATGTATAATACACCCTCCCGTACCCACCCATGTATAATACACCCTCCCATATCCACCCTTGTATAATACACCCTCCCATACCCACCCATGTATAATACACCCTTCCGTACCCACCCATGTATAATACACCCTCCCGTATCCACCCATGTATAATACACCCTCCCGTATCCACCCATGTATAATACACCCTCCCGTACCCACCCATGTATAATACACCCTCCTATACCCACCCATGTATAATCTACCCTCCTATACCCACCATGCATAATACGTTCTCCTATACCCACCCATGTATAATACACCCTCCTATACCCACCCATGTATATTACACCCTCCTATACCCACCTATGTATATTACACCCTCCTTTACCCACCCACGCCAAGGGCTGAAAAACAAACAACCTCAGTACAATGCAACCCAATGAGTTCCTGAGTACACACACTGTAGAATATCCATACTGGACAATAGAAGAGATTTAGAAGAATTTACATGTTTGCAGTTTGATTTCTGGTCCTTTGCTGTGGGCGAGTCTGCTGACAAAACCAAGATATGGGGTCAGCAAACTCTTAAAGAGATAGTGTCTGGGTTACTGCTGCATTTTTTTTTCACTCTTTAATCCCGGAAAACCAGCAACTTTACAGAATTGGTTTTGGTGAGGATCTTTGAATGGCTTATGAGGGTTGGGGGAACTTCTTTCATCAAGTTCACATTCGAGAAGAAAGGATCGACCTCGCTATTAGGCCTCATGTACGCTGTAACTCTTCTAAACGACTTTCTCCTAGCAGGACAAAGCAGCATAAAAACACACCTAAAGCTGCAATTTTTCAAATGCCTTTAGGTGCGTCAAGCATTTTGGTGATCAATCATTTCATTGCCCAAAATATGAATTTATTTTCTCCATTAAAATGAATGAGTGCTCTGAAGTGCTAAATGCACTCTGCGTTTACATGCGTTTACATATGTTCAGGTGCATCAGGCTTTCACTTCTCTCCTGAATATGCTGGTCCTGGATTTTGTTCTCCCTCCAAACATCTGTAGATGCCTATGTGTGATTGGACCCATAGGGGAGACTTACTAAAATGGTGCAGTCACAATCTGGTGCTTATCACATGATCTAGTTCAAGACAAATATCTGCAGTCTAGCTGTGTGTTATATACTGGACCTAAGTGTAAGCAATGGACAACCCACCCCCCAGGCAAACAAAAAGGAGAGCAGTGGTCTGTCTTGGCTTGTCCAAGTAGTCACATTCCTTTGTTATTTAAGGTAATCAGACCTTGTCCTCGTATAGCCCTTTAACCAAAGCTTGGAGGCATTCATAGACATTTGTGAGGCCAACATTAATAAGGAAATATGTAACTTGCAAATTCCCAATCAGCCACCAGCAGTAATTGAGTGCAAGAAATTGTACCGGCTGTGAGGTTGTACAATCAGCCTGCCCATACATGGATCAAATCTCAGATCGTCCCTGCTGAACCAGCTCATGTTCGATCAATATACGACGTGTAACGATTGTGCGCAATAGAGACCTGGAAGCTGTACACGACAGCCATCGTGTTAAGGTCTTGTGAGCAGTGTTCCTACTCCTCCCTCCGTGAAAACTATGCAATTTGTAGCTGTATCTTTTTAACGAACTTCAAAAGAGCCTCTTATCTTAATTAAAACACAAATAGACAGCAATGTCCAGACCTGGCCAGAGCTGTAAACAGCTAATTAGTCTTGGTAGAATGTCTGATTCCATGAACCATGAAAAACACTTTCTTCTGCCCTATCATAAAAAATAATAAGTCAGTCAAGCCGGCACACATGACCTGTAAGGCCATTAAGGCTCTAGGAAAGCAGTGAGTGCCATAAAACAACTATTCCACAATGTAACAATTCCACATACAATTCCTAGAATTCAACATGAACAGGACATATTAATATTAGGCAATATCATACCAGACAAATCAAGATCATACATGACTATGTTAGCACATAGGAAAGGGAAGAAAGCAGTCTCTTCCCTCCTGGGTGACAAAGGTACACTGTGTTTGGTATCCCTGGGTTCAAAATATAATTCTGAATAATATTCTGCCATTTCCTAGAATACTACCTGCACGTATTGGAAGTTATTAATATTAGTGTAAAACTGTAATTGGAAATTGGTCATAAACATGGTGGCCTCCCAACACCCATCCCTTAAACCGGATTATTGATTAGTTGTTCTCTGGCAACATCCCTTTGATATCACAGAAAATGGACTGACCGGATCTAGTAAGTGAGCTCTCGTTTAACATCAACCAAGGAACATCTTAATGGACTTGAGAGCCAAGGCAACGTTTTTGCTTGAACAACTGGATTCTGCTAAAACCAAGGACTTTGCAAGTATTCTGCCTTCTTAACTCCTTTCTTTTATTTCTCTCTTGCATTATTGTTCTCTTTATGTCTTTGTAACATCCCTTTCTGTAAATATTTAATTTTTTGCACCATTTGACCTTTTCATTAATAAACCCAATTTTGAAAAGTGTTAAAACTCTCTATATCTCTATATATATAAGACTTTTAATGAAAACTAAAGAATCCCTGTCTATGGAAGCGTGCTACTGATAATAATCCTCTGAATATCCCTGTCTGTGGTGACAGTGTGTGTTGCAGATGTTTATACTAAAATCTTAGTGTTATTGCTAAGATTGTGAGTTTCTTCTTCTCAGTAACAAGGTGGTGGTGCAGTTTAAGGAGTTAATTGCTTAATTAGGTAACCCCGTGACAATCACTCTCAGGCTGCTGGCACATAGAGCTGGAAATCTCTGTGCAGGGTTCAACTGAGAGTGGCATTGTTATGCAAGTGACAGCGTGGTGGGAGATTGGCTGGTCCTTTGTCAGGAGTTGATGAGAAGGGCCGGGGTTGTGCACCTTGTTCGTCACGTGACCGTCTTAAAGTTAGTCCCCAGTTGGCACTTTGCACAACTAATAGTCCCTGATCAGGTCTTTACTCTCAGTGTCCCAGGAGCTGTCTGCCACCCACCATCCATAGGTAGATCCTCACCAAGGGAGATAACAGAACCCTTCTCCAGAAAAGGACTTCAATGCAGTGCCCTCCAGCAAACATCCACTGCCAATCTTTTCCAGACCCTCAGCCCAGCTCCTGCAATTTCTTGTCTCAGTAGAGTTGCCTCCAGGAGCAGCAGCCCCAAGAGAACCGGAACCCTTACCTGAGGGAAAAGAAATGCATCCCATTTATCACCTCCCCAGCCACCCTTTGAACACCTCCTTCTAGGGATTGTCCAGGGCATCAGGACAAATATTCATGCTGGTAATTGAAATCTCCCAGCCTTGGAAATGTCTTTCAGAGGCAGGTGGGAGAGATCAAACTCTCAGCTCAGGAAACCCCAAACAGACCAACACAATCAATCACAGCTCCAGTGAAGCCAAGAACTAAATTTAACCTGACCGCCTAACAGGAGGAGTGCGCTACACACCATTCACTGCATTCATCCAAACAACAAATAGAAACACAAACAACAATATACCTGTGAGAACACATTGGGGTGTATTTATGAAAATGTAGATCTATTTGTCTCTTGAAGCTGCATTCTGTGTGAACTGGGCAAAGTCAAATGTTATTAGGCTACTTCTTTCTAGGTTGATTATTATTCATTCATAAAGAATAGCATAAATCAGGAAAATGATGGCCCATGGATGGAGCTAATGGTCATATGCAGGAAATAAGTATTTCACTGGTACAATCATCAGCTCCTTCTAGTGGCCATAATGTGGTATTTTCCTGTTTCACTCTAATCAGTATGAATAGATAACATTCAACCTGGAAAGAAGCTGGCTTAACCACCTCCCGCCCGCCATATAGTCCAATGATGGGCGCAAGGTGGTTCTCTTGTTCTGAGAGGACGTCATATGACGTCCTCCCATTCTCACCGTGCATGCGTGGCTCAGGGAGCGTGCAGCGCCACGATCGGCGGTGCGCTGTGTCCCTCGGACACAGTGGATCACCGATCTCGGAAAGAGCCAAAGATGTCGGCTCGGTCATGTGATCAGCTGTCTCCAATCACAGCTGATCACATGTAAACACGGAAATGCCGGTTATCAGCATTTCTCTCCTCTCGAGCTGTCACGCTGACAGAGGAGAAGAGAGGAGAGCCGGTAATCGGCATTCCGCGGAGGGGACATGTACACTGATCATCAGGGCACTGCTGATCAGTGTGCCCTGATGATCAGTGTAGCCCCAGCAGTGCCACCTGTCAAAGTCCATCAGTGCCAGCTGTCAGTGCCGATCAGTGTCACGTGCCAGTGCCCATCAGTGCCACATCAATGCCACATATCAGTGCATACCAGTGCACATCAATGCCACATATCAGTGCCCATCTGAGCTGCTTTTCAGTGTCATCCATCAGTGCCAGTCAGTGCCACTTATCAATGCCAATGAGTGCTGCCAATCAGTGCCACCTATCAGTGCCGCCTATCAGTGTGCATCAGTGCCACCTATCAGTACCAGTCAGTGCCGCCTAACAGTGCCAGTCAACGCCGCCTAACAGTGCAAGTCAGTGCCGCCTATCAGTGCCATATATCAGTGTCATGTATCAGTACTGCCTATCAGTGCCATATATCAGTGTCATGTATCAGTGCTGAATATCAGTGCCATATATCAGTGTCATGTATCAGTACTGCCTATCAGTGCCATATATCAGTGTCATGTATCAGTGCTGCCTTTCAGTGCCCATCAGTGATGCCTGTCAATGCCCATCAGTGCCACCTACCAGTGTCTCCTCATCAGTCCCCATCATGTGCCACCTATCAGTGTCCATCAGTGCAGCCTATCAGTGCCCATCACTGCAGTCTCATTAGCGCACATCAGTGAAGGAGAAAAATCACTTATTTACAAAATTTTATAACAAAAACTAAGAAAAAACATTTTTTAAAAAAAAAATTTCAGTGGTTTTTGGTTTGTTTAAGAAAAAATAAAACACCCCAAGGTGATTAAATACCACCAAAAGAAAGCTCTATCTGTCACAAAAAAAATGATAAAAATTTCATATTGGTACAGTGTTGCATGACTGCGCAATTGTCACTCAAAGTGTGACAGCGCTGAAAGCTGGAAATTGGCCTGGGCAGGAAGGGGGTAGAAGTGCCCGGTGGGCAGGGAGGGGGTAGAAGTGCCCTGTAGGCAGGAAGGGGGTAGAAGTGCCCTGTCGGCAGGAAGGGGGTAGAAGTGCCCTGTAGGCAGGAAGGGGGTAGAGGTGTCCTGTAGGCAGGAAGGGGTAGAAGTGTCCTGTAGGCAGGAAGGGGGTAGAAGTGCCCGGTGGGCAGGAAGGGGGTAGAAGTGCCCAGTAGGCAGGAAGGGGGTAGAAGTGCCCGATAGGCAGGAAGGGAGTAGAAGTGTCCGGTAGGCAGGAAGGGGGTAGAAGTGCCCTGTAGGCAGGAAGGAGGTAGAAGTGCCCTGTAGGCAGGAAGGGGGTAGAAGTGCCCTGTAGGCAGGAAGGGGGTAGAAGTGCCCTGTAGGCAGGAAGGGGGTAGAAGTGCCCAGTAGGCAGGAAGGGGGTAGAAGTGTCCTGTGGGCAGGAAGGGGGTAGAAGTGCCCTGTAGGCAGGAAGGGGGTAGAAGTGCCCTGTAGGCAGGAAGGGGGTAGAAGTGTCCTGTAGGCAGGAAGGGGTAGAAGTGCCCGGTGGGCAGGAAGGGGGTGACAGTGCCCTGTAGGCAGGAAGGGGTAGAAGTGTCCTGTAGGCAGGAAGGGGGTAGAAGTGTCCTGTAGGTAGGAAGGGGGTAGAAGTGTCCTGTAGGCAGGAAGGGGGTAGAAGTGCCCGGTAGGCAGGAAGGGGGTAGAAGTGTCCTGTAGGCAGGAAGGGGGTAGAAGTGCCCGGTAGGCAGGAAGGGGGTAGAAGTGTCCTGTAGGCAGGAAGGGGGTAGAAGTGCCCGGTAGGCTAGTGGTTAATAACATTTATTTCTGCCCCCAGTCACACAGAACAAATGTACATTTAGTTCCACAGATCAAACAGCTCTGCATCCTTTTTTCTTATAAATACACAAGAATGGAATAAAGCTACAAAAACATTTCATTAAATGATAGTAAAAAACCCTAAAAAACATCATTGTATATAGTGCAAATGAGGAGGTTATAGGATCCAGGGCTATTTTTAGACTATTCAGACAGATGGATATGACAAGTGGCTGCAAAATATCCTTCTCATCTCTTATAAATAGATTCAAAAACTATATTTAGTAATGCCCCTCCAGGACACCTCCACAGACAAGCTTTGTGCTTGTGATTGGATTCTGGTGCTCCTATTGGTCAGCAGTTGTGAATGTGAAACATTGTTAAATACAATATATAGGTTTGTGGGGGGTGCAGCATGTCCTGGTGTGATGTAAGAACTTGTATTAAAACAAAACAGTTCATAATAAACCCGGAGGGAAGGTAACCCAATCAGGAATGGTCACAGGTCCAACAGCAGGTAGAAATGAGGAGTGACGGAACCCGTCACCCAGATTGTGTGATTCCCTCAGAGAACCTCACCACTGGGACACAGGACCAAGGTATTATAGCCGGGCATTGCACCCAAGACTAGCCAAGACTAGCTTAGATGCCAAACCGGAACTCTTTACTGAACAGAAATACAGTTTTTATACACCAGAAATAAGGCAGTGCCCCCCATGGACAATAACACAAATATTACACATTGAGATAAATATCCCACACTGATAAATATCCCACTGATAAATATCCCACTGATAAATATCCCGCACTGATAAATATCCCGCACTGATAAATATCCCGCACTGATAAATATCCCACGCTGATAAATATCCCACGCTGATAAATATCCCACGCTGATAAATATCCCACGCTGATAAATATCCCACGCTGATAAATATTCGCACTGATAAATATCCCACTGATAAATATCCCACGCTGATAAATATCCCACTGATAAATATCCCACACTGATAAATATCCCACTGATAAATATCCCGCACTGATAAATATCCCGCGCTGATAAATATCCCACGCTGATAAATATCCCGCGCTGATAAATATCCCACTGATAAATATCCCGCACTGATAAATATCCCGCACTGATAAATATCCCGCACTGATAAATATCCCACTGATAAATATCCCGCACTGATAAATATCCCACGCTGATAAATATCCCACGCTGATAAATATCCCACGCTGATAAATATCCCACTGATAAATATCCCGCACTGATAAATATCCCGCACTGATAAATATCCCGCACTGATAAATATCCCACTGATAAATATCCCGCGCTGATAAATATCCCACGCTGATAAATATCCCACGCTGATAAATATCCCGCGCTGATAAATATCCCGCGCTGATAAATATCCCGCACTGATAAATATCCCACTGATAAATATCCCACTGATAAATATCCCGCACTGATAAATATCCCGCACTGATAAATATCCCACGCTGATAAATACCCCACGCTGATAAATATCCCGCACTGATAAATATCCCACGCTGATAAATACCCCACGCTGATAAATATCCCACTGATAAATATCCCACAGATCAGGTAATAGTTTGATCCCATTATCCTAAACAGTGCAAACGTTAAACAATACAGCCAACAACTAACACTGATCTAATTATCCCGACTCTGAATACACAAAGTCCAGGACACATGCAGTCTTTCAGCTGTTTGCTTTCACTTGTATAATCTGTCCATCAGAAGACAAAACTCATACAATAAACAGTCTGAAAAGTGGAATTCATTTATCTTCATAGATTTCTTGAAGGAAATTGTGGATAAATATTTCTGTCCCAAATAGAGGAGCTTCTCCTTCCCAGTCCACAGAAGGGCCACAATATCTCCTCTATTAACCTGTAGAAGATTAATATTACATCTTTCCATCCACTCCAGAAGGGAAGATTTATTGTTTGTATGCAGAGAATTCCTCCAAGCCTCGCTCACAGCATTCATCACATTGTTGTCCATCATTAGAGAATGATCTGCTCTCTCCATCGGCCTTAATCAGTGGACCGAAGGCTAGTCCCTAGGCCCCTATAAAAGCCCCTGTCCCGGTTGGGTCTGTCACATTTCTCCCCCCTCAAAAGTCAACTAGCCAGGTCCCAGACCTCCTCTTGGTCTGGGCATGCATTAGTTGGGCAGATCCCACATAGTCGGTCCACACAATCACCATTCTTGGTTGCAGGGAAAAGTTGTCATTGGCAGATGAGGAGCAGAGGTTTTGGTCTGGGTGCCAGCTCTTCAGCTGGGAGGTCTTTACTGTTCTGAGGCTTGGCCTGCTGCTGGGGAGAGGTGCCGACTGCTCCAACTCCCTGGAACTGTGAATACATGGTAGGTGCAGTTGCCAACTCTTCAGCTATGTACCCCACATCCTCCACTCTGGCTGACTGTTGGGGTGGGACTGTAGACCTGCTGCTGGGGAGCTGAGTCAGTTGCTCCATCTCCTGCACTCAAGGACTCCTGCTGTGGAGCAAGGACGACCTCCTTTGCTCCTGAGTCCCTGAACTGCCACTGGGGAGGGAGGACAACCACCTCCCCTCCCACACCGTGGATCTGCTGCAGGGGAGGGAGGACGACCATCTCCCCTCCCACACCGTGGATCTGCTGCAGGGGAGGGAGGACAACCACCTCCCCTCCCACACCGTGGATCTGCTGCTGGGGAGGGAGGACGGCCATCTCCCCTCCCACACCGTGGATCTGCTGCTGGGGAGGGAGGACGACCACCTCCTCTCTCTGACTGTGGAACTGTCACTGGGGAGGGAGGATAACTTCCTCCCCTCTCTGGTCCTCCAGAACTGCTGTGGGTGTGGGGCAGAGGTCTTTGACCTTCTGTCCTGTTGCCAGCTCTTCATCTGGGGTTAGATGTTCCACTGTATTGGGCTGCTGCTGGGGAGAAGGGTTGCCCACCCTGGAGCTCTGAAAGAGCTATTGGTGATGGGCACAGATTTTGGACACTCTGTTCTGTTGCCAGCTCTTCCACTGGGAAGTAAAATTTAAATTTGATGGCCTTGCACAAATCCTTAAGGGCCACTGATTGTTGTAGGCAGTGGTCTGCTGTGATCTGCTTCTATGCCAACTCTTCTGCTGAAGGCACACTGGGTTGTTCCTCCTCAGTAGAGAAGTCTGTTCAATCCCCAGTCTCTGGGATTGCTGAAAATCCAGGGAACGGGCTGGCAGCACTTGGGCCCAGTGCAGGGGCGGACTGACAATAGGGGATCATGGGGCCCCTGTGTCCTTGCCCAAATTCAAAAAAGCCTATGAAAAAGGTACCAGGCGCATCTCATGGCTCCAGGCCCTCGGGCAGTGCCCGAGTTTCCAAATGGTCAGTCCGCCCCTGGCCCAGTGCCTGTGCTTCAGTGGGTGACTCATAATCCATAACATCCATGGGTGCTAGGGCACACTGTTGAGCATTATCGAACAGTCTTTTATATGCTTGCTCTAGCTCCCATTCTTGTGTAACTACAAAGTCCAAGTCAGGGTTCAATCTGAGCTCACTTGGAAATTCCAACTCTCTAGCTTGAATGTCTTCCCATCTCCACTCCACTGCACTTTCAAAATGTGGATCCTCCCGGCCTGCCTAAGTCATAGCCTTCTATGGGATTACTGTTGTTCAGCCATGACTGTTTACTATACACATATTACCAACACTCTGCTGCCTCCTTGTGGATGATCCTGGTATGACTCCCCCTGTGTTACTACACACATAATATTACCAAAACTCTGCTGCCTCCTTGTGGATGATCCTGGTATGACTCCCCCTGTGTTACTACACACATATTACCGACACTCTGCTGCCACCCTGTGGATGATCCTGGTATGACTCCCCCTGTTTTACTACACACATATTACTGACACTCTGCTGCCACCCTGTGGATGATCCTGGTATGACCCCCCTGTGTTACTACACACATAATATTACTGACACTCTGCTGCCTCCTTGTGGATGATCCTGGTATGACTCCCCCTGTGTTACTACACACATATTACCGACACTCTGCTGCCACCCTGTGGATGATCCTGGTATGACTCCCCCTGTTTTACTACACACATATTACTGACACTCTGCTGCCACCCTGTGGATGATCCTGGTATGACTCCCCTGTGTTACTACACACATAATATTACTGACACTCTGCTGCCTCCTTGTGGATGATCCTGGTATGACTCCCCCTGTGTTACTACACACATATTACTGACACTCTGCTGCCTCCTTGTGGATGATCCTGGTATGACTCCCCCTGTGTTACTACATGCATAATATTACCAAAACTCTGCTGCCTCCTTGTGGATGATCCTGGTATGACTCCCCCTGTGTTACTACACACATAATATTACCAAAACTCTGCTGCCTCCTTGTGGATGATCCTGGTATGACTCCCCTGTGTTACTACACACATAATATTACCAAAACTCTGCTGCCTCCTTGTGGATGATCCTGGTATGACTCCCCCTGTGTTACTACACACATATTACCGACACTCTGCTGCCACCCTGTGGATGATCCTGGTATGACTCCCCCTGTTTTACTACACACATATTACTGACACTCTGCTGCCACCCTGTGGATGATCCTGGTATGACTCCCCAGTGTTACTACACACATATTACCGACACTCTGCTGCCACCCTGTGGATGATCCTGGTATGACTCCCCTGTGTTACTACACACATAATATTACTGACACTCTGCTGCCTCCTTGTGGATGATCCTGGTATGACTCCCCCTGTGTTACTACACACATATTACTGACACTCTGCTGCCTCCTTGTGGATGATCCTGGTATGACTCCCCCTGTGTTACTACATGCATAATATTACCAAAACTCTGCTGCCTCCTTGTGGATGATCCTGGTATGACTCCCCCTGTGTTACTACACACATAATATTACCAAAACTCTGCTGCCTCCTTGTGGATGATCCTGGTATGACTCCCCTGTGTTACTACACACATATTACCGACACTCTGCTGCCTCCTTGTGGATGATCCTGGTATGACTCCCCTGTGTTACTACACACATATTACCGACACTCTGCTGCCACCCTGTGGATGATCCTGGTATGACTCCCCCTGTGTTACTACACACATAATATTACTGACACTCTGCTGCCTCCTTGTGGATGATCCTGGTATGACTCCCCTGTGTTACTACACACATAATATTACTGACACTCTGCTGCCTCCTTGTGGATGATCCTGGTATGACTCCCCTGTGTTACTACACACATATTACCGACACTCTGCTGCCACCCTGTGGATGATCCTGGTATGACTCCCCCTGTGTTACTACACACATATTACCGACACTCTGCTGCCTCCTTGTGGATGATCCTTTTATGACTCCCCCTGTGTTACTACATGCATAATATTACCGACACTCTGCTACCACCCTGTGGATGATCCTGGTATGACACCGTGTGTTACTATACACATAATATTTCCGACACTCTGCTGCCTCCTTGTGGATGATCTTGGTATGATTTCCCCTGTGTTACTACACACATAATATTACCGACACTCTGCTGCCTCCTTGTGGATGATCCTGGTATGACTCCCCTGTGTTACTACACACATATTACCGACACTCTGCTGCCTCCTTGTGGATGATCCTGGTATGACTCCCCTGTGTTACTACACACATATTACCGACACTCTGCTGCCACCCTTTGGATGATCCTGGTATGACTCCCCCTGTGTTACTACACACATAATATTACCAAAACTCTGCTGCCTCCTTGTGGATGATCCTGGTATGACTCCCCTGTGTTACTACACACATAATATTACTGACACTCTGCTGCCTCCTTGTGGATGATCCTGGTATGACTCCCCTGTGTTACTACACACATATTACCGACACTCTGCTGCCACCCTGTGGATGATCCTGGTATGACTCCCCCTGTGTTACTACACACATATTACCGACACTCTGCTGCCTCCTTGTGGATGATCCTTTTATGACTCCCCCTGTGTTACTACATGCATAATATTACCGACACTCTGCTACCACCCTGTGGATGATCCTGGTATGACACCGTGTGTTACTATACACATAATATTTCCGACACTCTGCTGCCTCCTTGTGGATGATCTTGGTATGATTTCCCCTGTGTTACTACACACATAATATTACCAAAACTCTGCTGCCTCCTTGTGGATGATCCTGGTATGACTCCCCCTGTGCTACTACACACATAATATTACCAAAACTCTGCTGCCTCCTTGTGGATGATTCTGGTATGACTCCCCTGTGTTACTACACACATATTACCGACACTCTGCTGCCTCCTTGTGGATGATCCTTTTATGACTCCCCCTGTGTTACTACATGCATAATATTACCGACACTCTGCTGCCACCCTGTGGATGATCCTGGTATGACTCCCCCTGTGTTACTACACACATAATATTACCAAAACTCTGCTGCCTCCTTGTGGATGATCCTGGTATGACTCCCCTGTGTTACTACACACATAATATTACTGACACTCTGCTGCCTCCTTGTGGATGATCCTGGTATGACTCCCCTGTGTTACTACACACATAATATTACCAAAACTCTGCTGCCTCCTTGTGGATGATCCTGGTATGACTCCCCTGTGTTACTACACACATAATATTACCAAAACTCTGCTGCCTCCTTGTGGATGATCCTGGTATGACTCCCCTGTTTTACTACACACATATTACCGACACTCTGCTGCCTCCTTGTGGATGATCCTGGTATGACTCCCCTGTGTTACTACACACATATTACCAACACTCTGCTGCCACCCTGTGGATGATCCTGGTATGACTCCCCTGTGTTACTGCACACATATTACCGACACTCTGCTGCCACCCTGTGGATGATCCTGGTATGACTCCCCCTGTGTTACTACACACATAATATTACCAAAACTCTGCTGCCTCCTTGTGGATGATCCTGGTATGACTCCCCTGTGTTACTACACACATAATATTACTGACACTCTGCTGCCTCCTTGTGGATGATCCTGGTATGACTCCCCTGTGTTACTACACACATAATATTACCAAAACTCTGCTGCCTCCTTGTGGATGATCCTGGTATGACTCCCCTGTGTTACTACACACATATTACCGACACTCTGCTGCCACCCTGTGGATGATCCTGGTATGACTCCCCCTGTGTTACTACACACATATTACCGACACTCTGCTGCCTCCTTGTGGATGATCCTTTTATGACTCCCCCTGTGTTACTACATGCATAATATTACCGACACTCTGCTACCACCCTGTGGATGATCCTGGTATGACACCGTGTGTAACTATACACATAATATTTCCGACACTCTGCTGCCTCCTTGTGGATGATCTTGGTATGATTTCCCCTGGGTTACTACACACATAATATTACCAAAACTCTGCTGCCTCCTTGTGGATGATCCTGGTATGACTCCCCGTGTTACTACACACATAATATTACCAAAACTCTGCTGCCTCCTTGTGGATGATTCTGGTATGACTCCCCTGTGTTACTACACACATATTACCGACACTCTGCTGCCTCCTTGTGGATGATCCTTTTATGACTCCCCCTGTGTTACTACATGCATAATATTACCGACACTCTGCTGCCACCCTGTGGATGATCCTGGTATGACTCCCCCTGTGTTACTACACACATAATATTACCAAAACTCTGCTGCCTCCTTGTGGATGATCCTGGTATGACTCCCCTGTGTTACTACACACATAATATTACTGACACTCTGCTGCCTCCTTGTGGATGATCCTGGTATGACTCCCCTGTGTTACTACACACATAATATTACCAAAACTCTGCTGCCTCCTTGTGGATGATCCTGGTATGACTCCCCTGTGTTACTACACACATAATATTACCAAAACTCTGCTGCCTCCTTGTGGATGATCCTGGTATGACTCCCCTGTGTTACTACACACATATTACCGACACTCTGCTGCCTCCTTGTGGATGATCCTGGTATGACTCCCCTGTGTTACTACACACATATTACCGACACTCTGCTGCCACCCTGTGGATGATCCTGGTATGACTCCCCTGTGTTACTACACACATATTACCGACACTCTGCTGCCACCCTGTGGATGATCCTGGTATGACTCCCCCTGTGTTACTACACACATAATATTACCAAAACTCTGCTGCCTCCTTGTGGATGATCCTGGTATGACTCCCCTGTGTTACTACACACATAATATTACTGACACTCTGCTGCCTCCTTGTGGATGATCCTGGTATGACTCCCCTGTGTTACTACACACATAATATTACCAAAACTCTGCTGCCTCCTTGTGGATGATCCTGGTATGACTCCCCTGTGTTACTACACACATAAAATTACCAAAACTCTGCTGCCTCCTTGTGGATGATCCTGGTATGACTCCCCCTGTGTTACTACACACATAATATTACCAAAACTCTGCTGCCTCCTTGTGGATGATCCTGGTATGACTCCCCCTGTGTTACTACACACATATTACCGACACTCTGCTGCCTCCTTGTGGATGATCCTTTTATGACTCCCCCTGTGTTACTACATGCATAATATTACCGACACTCTGCTACCACCCTGTGGATGATCCTGGTATGACACCGTGTGTTACTATACACATAATATTTCCGACACTCTGCTGCCTCCTTGTGGATGATCTTGGTATGATTTCCCCTGTGTTACTATACACGTAATATTACCAAAACTCTGCTGCCTCCTCGTGGATGATCCTGGTAGGAATCCCCCTGTGTTACTATACACATAATATTACCGACACTCTGCTACCACCCTGTGGATGATCCTGGTATGACACCCTGTGTTACTATACACTTAATATTACCGACACTCTGCTGCCTCCTTCTGGATGATCCTGATATGACTCCCCTGTGTACTATGCACATAACAATACCGACACTCTGCTGCCTCCTCGTTGATGATCCTTGTATGACCCCCCTGTGTTACTGTACACATAATATTACCGACATCCATCACAAGGCGGCAGAAGAGTACCGGTAATATTCTATTTATTCAGATATCAATGTGATCACTTCCAGGATCAGCCAGCAGATGACAGCGCAGTTCTGTCATGCTCTGTGCTTACCAATTCAAGGTACTACCTGGTTGTCAATAAAATGCCTGCCATCAAAGACATTATTCTCTACAATTCCATTCAAAGGAGTGTGGTTCTGAGGCTCTGCCCCCTACCTTCTGATTTGCTGGCATATAATTGCGATCATGTATCCCCACCCCTGATTTGGTGATCTATATCTATGTATTATTTATTAGGTAACTATAAACCGAACGATAAATCAAAGACTAGAGACCAGTCAATAAGAAGGGAGGGGCGGGGCCGAACAACCCAGCAAGGGGATTATGATTATTACATTTTCTGTATTATCCTCAACACAGTGGATGCCTAACAGATAGAGCAGATAGAACAGAAAGAGCGGGAAAATGTTACTAGGCTCCGCCCCTCACCATTGTTATTTAATTAATGTGTTTTGAACTTAGATTCCATTTTGTGTTCGGGCAAATTGACAGAACGATCCCGGAGCTAAAAATAGTGGGATCTATAGAACGACATGATCGCCTTTTTGCAGAGGAGGTGCTTGCTCAAAAGTTTATGTACCGTGGAATAGACTTGAATGATGAGATTTGTCCGCCAATACTGACATTATTACTGACACTCTGCTGCCTCCTTGTGAATGTTCCTGGTATGACACTCTGTGTTACTATACACATAATATTACTGACGCTCTGCTGCCTCCTTGTGCATGATATTATGTGTATAGTAGCACAGGGGGGTCATACCAGGATCATCCACAAGGAGACAGCAGAGTGTCTGTAATATGTGTATAGTAACACAGGGGGAGTCATACCAGGATTATCCACAAGGAGGCAGCAGAGTGTCAGTAATATTATGAGTGTCATACCAGGATCATCCACAAGGAGGCAGCAGAGTGTCGGTAATATTATGAGTGTCATACCAGTATCATCCACAAGGAGGCAGCAGAGTGTCGGTAATATTATGGGAGTCATACCAGTATCATCCACAAGGAGGCAGCAGAGTGTCAGTAATATTATGAGTGTCATACCAGGATCATCCACAAGGAGGCAGCAGAGTGTCGGTAATATTATGTGTAAAGATACACGGGGGGGGGGTCATACCAGGATCATCCACAAGGAGGCACTAGAGTGTCGGTCATATTATGGGTGTCATACCAGGATCATCCACAAGGAGGCAGCAGAGTGTCGGTAATATTATGGGTGTCATACCAGGATCATCCAGAGGGAGGCAGCAGAGTGTGGGTAATATGGGTGTCATACCAGGATCATCCACAAGGAGGCAGAAGAGTGTGGGTAATATTATGGGAGCCATACCAGGATCATCCACAAGGAGGCAGAAGAGTGTGGGTAATATTATGGGAGCCATACCAGGATCATCCACAAGGAGGCAGCAGTGTTGGTAATATATGGGTGTCATACCAGGATCATCCACAAGGAGGCAGAAGAGTGTGGGTAATATTATGGGTGTCATACCAGGATCATCCGCAAGGAGGCAGAAGAGTGTGGGTTATATTATGGGTGTCATACCAGGATCATCCGCAAGGAGGCAGAAGAGTGTGGGTAATATTATGGGTGTCATACCAGGATCATCCGCAAGGAGGCAGAAGAGTGTGGGTAATATTATGGGTGTCATACCAGGATCATCCGCAAGGAGGCAGCAGAGTGTCGGTAATATTATGGGAGTCATACCAGTATCATCCACAAGGAGGCAGCAGAGTGTCAGTAATATTATGAGTGTCATACCAGGATCATCCACAAGGAGGCAGCAGAGTGTCGGTAATATTATGTGTAAAGATACACGGGGGGGGGGGGGGGGGGTCATACCAGGATCATCCACAAGGAGGCACTAGAGTGTCGGTCATATTATGGGTGTCATACCAGGATCATCCACAAGGAGGCAGCAGAGTGTCGGTAATATTATGGGTGTCATACCAGGATCATCCAGAGGGAGGCAGCAGAGTGTGGGTAATATGGGTGTCATACCAGGATCATCCACAAGGAGGCAGAAGAGTGTGGGTAATATTATGGGAGCCATACCAGGATCATCCACAAGGAGGCAGAAGAGTGTGGGTAATATTATGGGAGCCATACCAGGATCATCCACAAGGAGGCAGCAGTGTTGGTAATATTATGGGAGTCATACCAGGATCATCCACAAGGAGCAGAAGAGTGTGGGTAATATTATGGGTGTCATACCAGGATCATCCGCAAGGAGGCAGAAGAGTGTGGGTTATATTATGGGTGTCATACCAGGATCATCCGCAAGGAGGCAGAAGAGTGTGGGTAATATTATGGGTGTCATACCAGGATCATCCGCAAGGAGGCAGAAGAGTGTGGGTAATATTATGGGTGTCATACCAGGATCATCCACAAGGAGGCAGAAGAGTGTCGGTCATATTATGGGTGTCATACCAGGATCATCCACAAGGAGGCAGAAGAGTGTCGGTCATATTATGGGTGTCATACCAGGATCATCCACAAGGAGGCAGAAGAGTGTCGGTCATATTATGGGTGTCATACCAGGATCATCCACAAGGAGGCAGGAGAGTGTCTTTAATATTATGGGTGTCATACCAGGATCATCCACAAGGAGGCAGCAGAGTGTCGGTAGTATTATGGGTGTCATACCAGGATCACCCACAAGGAGGCAAGAGAGTGTCTTTAATATTATGGGTGTCATACCAGGATCACCCACAAGGAGGCAGAAGATTGTTGGTCATAATATGGGTGTCATACCAGGCTCATCCACAAGGAGGCAAAGCGATTTTATTATGTTAATTCCTCTTGAGTCATACTTATTCTGGTCACAGGGCGGCAGCATTGTGCTAATTGTAAATACTATTGCGCATGCCCATGCTGCCATTCTGATCCTCAGTAAGATGGCGGCTAAAGCGGACATGTCTCAGCGCACAAATCTTCACGATTTTATTTCCATATTTAAAATATAGAACGAGGAGTTCCTCAACAATAAGCGGACGACACGACACGTCCATAGATCTCACTATTTCCATCTCCGGGGTCGCGGTGTGAAGGATCGCATCTGTTTCCCCAAAAATGGAGTCCAAGTACATAGCACATTAATTATCTAATAACAATGGTGAGGGGCGGAGCCTAGTAACACTTTCCCGCCCTGTAATTGTAAATGCAGTTTTCTATGTATTTCTCTCAGCGCTCCGTCTCTCCGATAACCTCTGTAGTTTATATTATCCAATATAACTCCGGAACCTGGAGAGAGACTGTAAGAGAAGAATGTCTGTAATGGCGGCCATATTTTTGAAGACTACAAAATGGCAACTGCTCTCCCGACAGACGGAAGCAAAACATTTCCGTCTGTCGTGATCGCCATTTTCTCGAAGTTCGGAACAAGTTTCCACTACATAATGGTGCCAGACTGAGCATGCGCTGTACGTCATTACTAGGTTGCCATCTGCTGGCCGTTCCTGGAAGCGCTCAGCATGATATTCTATACCAGAATATTACAGGTACTTTGTCGCCGCCTTGTGGATTGATCTGTTAGCACATGATATGACATTATTGCACTGCCATCTGCTGGCTGATCCTGGAAGCGCTCACATTCATTTTTCTATAAACAGAATATAACCGGTACTATACTGCCGCCTTGTGGATGGATGTGGTAGTACTTTGTATTTCTAAGCACAGAACATGTCAGGACTGCGCTGCCATCTGCTGGCTGAGCCTGGTATGACTACCAGAGTTCTGACAGAATATTATTCCTCCCGATACAATCAGGTCAGGAGGAGTTATCTGTACAGTTTCCTTATTCTCTGCAGTGGAAACAGAACTGATATGTGGAGGAGGTTGATTCTTAGGATCTGTCTATTGCTGCCGCCATCTTTTTTACGACCACTGACTGTTTTTTCCTTTCATGGATGGCGCCTCGGGAATGTGCAGCAGTATGCATAGTATTACCCTTGGTAGTATGTCCAGTCACACATATCAGGCAGCCATTGTTCTGAGGATATTACAGAAAATGATATACTCAGGATCCCCTTGCTGAGTTGTTTGGTCCCGTCGCTCCCTTCTGGTTGGCTGGTCTCTAGTCTTTGATTTATCGTACGATTATAGTTACCTAATAAATAATAGATTGATATAGATTGCCAAATCAGGAGAGGGGATACATGATTATATGCCAGCCAATCAGAAGATAGGGGGTGGATCCTCAGAACCACACTCCTTTTAACAGAATTGTAAGAGAATAATATCTTTGATGGCAGACATAATATTGAAGACCAGGCCATTTTCTCCTCCCCATAATGGCAGCTGATCTGGGCACATGCAGTACATAGAAAAGAAATGTACGCCACAACGACCATTTTCTCGAATATTTGGTAATTATTTCCCATAAACAATGGCGACAGACTGGACATGCTCCATATATCCTGAAATGTGTTGACATCTAATTGCTGAACCTTTGAATCACACACATTGATTTTTCTATGCACAGACTATTACTGGTACTTTCCCGCCACCTTGTGGATGGATGTGGTAATACATTGTATTTCTAAGCACACAATATGAGAACTGCGCTGCCATCTGTTGGCTGAGCCTGGTTTGACTCCCACCGAATGTCTGACTCAGAATATTATTGTGCCCAATACAATTGGGTCGAGAAAGAGGCAGAGGCTACACAGATTCCTAATTTTTTAAAGGTGAATCAGAAATGGATATGTGAAGAAAGCTATTCTTCAGGATATGTGTACAGCGGCTGCCATCTTGTTGAAGACCACTTCATGATTTCTCCTTACAAAGATGGCAGGACATGTGCACTAGTATGTATAGTATATTTGTATCCTCTTTACTTGAATGTCCATTCAGACATGTATTTCAGACTGCCATTGTGTTGAGGTAACTACAGAGAATTATATAATGTATATCAGTGTATAGTAACACAAAAAGAGTTATACCAGAATCGTCCATAAGGAGACAGCAGAGTGTTGGTAATATTATGTGTATAGTAACACAGGGGGATTCCTACCAGGGTCGTCCACAAGGAGGCAGCAGAGTGTTGATAATATATTGTGTATAGTAACACAGGGGGGTCATACCAGGATCATCCACAAGGAGGCAGAAGAGTGTTGGTAATATTATGTGTACAGTAACCCAGGGAGATCATACTAGGATCATCCACAAGGAGGCAGAAGAGTGTTAATAATAATATGTGTACAGTAACACAGGGGGTCATACCAGGATCATGCACAAGGAGGCATCAGAGCGTCGGTAATATTTTGTGTATAGTAACCCAGGGAGATCATACCAGGATCATCCACAAGGAGACAGCAGAGTGTTGGTAATATTACGTGTATAGTAACACAGGGGGTCATACCAGGATCATCCACAAGGAGGCATCAGAGCATCGGTAATATTTTGTGTATAGTAACCCAGGGAGATCATAGCGGGATCATTCACAAGGAGACAGCAGAGTGTTGGTAATATTACGTGTATAGTAACACAGGGGGAGTCATACCAGGATCATGCACAAGGTGGCAGCAGAGTGTCGGTAATATTATGGGAGTCATACCAGGATCATGCACAAGGTGGCAGCAGAGTGTTGGTAATATTATGGGTGTCATACCGGGATCATCCACAAGGAGGCAGAAGAGTGTCGGTAATATTATGGGTGTCATACCAGGATCATCCACAAGGAGGCAGAAGAATGTCGGTAATATTATGGGTGTCATACCAGGATCATCCACAAGGAGGCAGAAGATTGTCGGTAATATTATGGGTGTCATACCAGGATCATCCACAAAGAGGCAGCAGTGTTGGTAATATTATGGGTGTCATACCAGGATCATCCACAAAGAGGCAGCAGTGTTGGTAATATTATGGGTGTCATACCAGGATCATCCACAAGGCGGCAGCAGTGTGTCAGTAATATTATGGGTGTCATACTTAGATCATCCACAAGGAGGCAGAAGAGTGTAGGTAATATTATGGGTGTCATACCAGGATCATCCACAAGGCGGCAACGTGGTTTTATTATGTTAATACGTCTTAGGAGTCATGCTAATTCTGGCCACAGGGCGGCAGCACTGATTATCCTTAATGCTACTGCACATGTCCAAGCCGCCATTCTCGTCCTCAATAAGATGGCGGCTACAGCGGACATGTCTCAGCTTTCAAAGTTTCTCCACGATTTTATTTCCTTATATAAAATATAGAACGAGGAGATCGTCGACAAAAGTCGATCGTGTCGTTCTGCAGATTCCAATATTTCTATCTCCGGGGTCGTGCTGTGAAGGATCGCATCTCTTTCCCCAAAGCAAAATACGTTATCTAATAGTTATGGTGAGGGGGCGGAGCCTAGTAACATTTTCGCGCGCTTGAAATCTAAATGCAGTTTCTAGCAGTTTGCTCAGCGCTTCATCTGTGTCCAATCACTCTGTAGTTTGTCTTATCCAAAATAATGCCGAAACCTGAAGAGAAACTGTAAGAGAAGAATGTCTGTGAAGGCGGCCATGTTTTTGAAGACTGTACAAAATGGCAGCTGCTCTCACAGGACACAAAACATTTCCGTCTGCCGTGATCGCCATTTTCTCGAGGTTCTAAACAGAGTTCCACTATATAATGGCGCCAGACTGGGCATGCGCCGTACGTCATACAGTTACTAGGTTGCCATCTGCTGGCCGTTCCTGGAAGCGCTCAGCATGATATTCTATACCAGAATATTACAGGTACTTTGTCGCCGCCTTGTGGATTGATCTGTTAGCACATGATATGACATTATTGCACTGCCATCTGCTGGCTGATCCTGGAAGCGCTCACATTGATTTTTCTATAAACAGAATATAACCGGTACTCTTCTGCCGCCTTGTGGATGGATGTGGTAGTACTTTGTATTTCTAAGCACTCTACATGTCAGGACTGCGCTGCCTTCTGCTGGCTGAGCCTGGTATGACTACCAGAGTTCTGACAATATTATTCCTCCCGATACAATCGGCCGGGAAGGAGAAATTCTCTGCAGTTTCCTCATTTTCTACAGTGGAAACAGAACAGATATGTGGAGGAACTTGTTCACTTCGATCTGTCTTCAGTGGCCGCCATCTTCTTGAAGACCATGGAAGCTTTGTACCTGTCGTAGTATGTATGGTGGGACATGTATTAGTTTGTATACTATATCTTTATTTGTATCTCTGGTCACACACGTCTATCAGGCCGCCATTGTACTGAAGATAATACAGATAATTCCATCATTGCCTTCATTTCCGCCGGGGTTGTACGGCTCCGCCCCCTATCTTCTGATTGGAACATCTCTAGTCTATGATTTATCGTTAGTTATATAGGTAACGAATGAATGATGGATGGTTATAGATGGGGGCGGGGATAGAGGGCCCTAATTAGACAGCAGCAAATCAGAAGGTAGGGGGCGGAGCCGCAAAAACAACGTGGACTTGCTGTGAAACCGGATACCATGCAGGTTGACGTCATCTCCTTGTGCCTCACCCCGGAAGTCACTCTGTGAAGTGGGCGGGGAAGTGATCATGGCGGGACTGGCGTGTTCTCAGGGTGTGGCTGAGGAGGATGGCGCCTGAGGTAAAAATGTATTTTATATCCGCTCTTTTCACTCCTCACCCCCCTCTGTATTGTATCCCCCCTCACCCCCCTCTATATTGTACCCCCTCACCTCCCTCTATATTGTATCCCCCTCACCCCCCTCTATATTGTATCCCCCTCACCCCCCCCCTCTATATTGTATCCCCCTCACCCCCCTCTGTATTGTATCCCCCCTCACCCCCCTCTATATTGTACCCCCTCACCTCCCTCTATATTGTATCCCCCTCACCCCCCCCTCTATATTGTATCCCCCTCACCCCCCTCTATATTGTATCCTCTCACCCCCCTCTATATTGTATCCCCCTCACCCCCCTCTATATTGTATCCCCCTCACCCCCCTCTATATTGTATCCCCCTCACCCCCCTCTATATTGTATCCCCCTCACGCCCCTCTATATTTTATCCCCCTCACCCCCTCTATATTGTATCCCCCTCACCTCCCTCTATATTGTATCCTCCTCACCTCCCTCTGTATTGTATCCTCCTCGCCTCCCTCTATATTGTATCCCCCTCACCCCCCTCTATATTGTATCCCCCTCACCCCCCTCTATATTGTATCCCCCTCACCCCCCTCTATATTGTATCCCCCTCACCCCCTCTATATTGTACCCTCCTCACCCCCTCTATATTGTATCCCCCTCACCCCCCTCTATATTGTATCCCCCTCAGCCCCTCTATATTGTACCCTCCTCACCCCCTCTGTATTGTATCCTCACCCCCCTCTGTATTGTATCCTCACCCCCCTCTGTATTGTATGCTCACCCCCCTCTATATTGTACCCCCCTTGCCCCCCTCTATATTGTATCCCCCTTCGCCCCCCTCTATATTGTACCCCCCTCGCCCCCTCTATATTGTACCCCCCTCGCCCCCCTCTATATTGTACCCCCCTTGCCCCCCTCTATATTGTACCCCCCTTGCCCCCCTCTATATTGTATCCCCATCGCCCCCTCTATATTGTACCCCCCTCGCCCCCTCTATATTGTACCTTCCTCTATATTGTATCCCCCCTCGCCCTCCTCTATATTGTATCCCCTCGCCCCCCTCTATATTGTATCCCCCTCGCCCCCCTCTATATTGTATCCCCCTCGCCTCCCTCTATATTGTACCCCCCTCGCCCCCCTCTATATTGTACCCCCCTCTATATTGTACCCCCACTATATTGTACCCCCTCGCCCCCCTCTGTGTTGTACCCCCCTCACCCCCCTCTGTGTTGTACCCCCCTCACTCCCTCTGTATTGTATCCCCCTCGCCCCCTCTGTATTGTATCCCCCCTCGCCCCCTCTGTATTGTATCCCCCCTCGCCCCCTCTATATTGTATCCCCCCTCGCCCCCCTCTATATTGTACCCCCCTCCCCCCCCCTCTATATTGTACCCCCTCACCCCCTCTATATTGTACCCCCTCTATATTTTACCCCCCTCTCCCCCCTCCTGTGTTTTACCCCCCTCACCCCCCTCTGTATTGTACCCCCCTCTGTATTGTATCCCCCTCAGCCCCCTCTGTATTGTATCCCCCTCACCTCCCTCTGTATTGTATCCCCCTCACCTCCCTCTGTATTGTATCCCCCCTCGCCCCCCTCTATATTGTATCCCCCCTCACCCCCCTCTATATTGTACCCCCCTCTGTATTGTACCCCCCTCTGTATTGTACCCCCCTCTGTATTGTACCCCCTCTGTATTGTACCCCCCTCTATATTGTACCCCCCTCTATATTGTATCCCCCTCGCCCCCCTCTATATTGTATCCCCCCTCGCCCCCTCTATATTGTATCCCCCTCACCCCCCTCTATATTGTATCCCCCTCAGCCCCTCTATATTGTATCCCCCTCACCCCCCTCTATATTGTATCCCCCTCACCTCCCTCTGTATTGTATCCCCCTCACCTCCCTCTGTATTGTATCCTCCTCACCTCCCTCTGTATTGTATCCTCCTCGCCTCCCTCTATATTGTATCCCCCTCACCCCCTCTATATTGTATCCCCCTCACCCCCCTCTATATTGTATCCCCCTCACCCCCCTCTATATTGTACCCTCCTCACCCCCCTCTATATTGTATCCCCCTCACCCCCCTCTATATTGTATCCCCCTCAGCCCCTCTATATTGTACCCTCCTCACCCCCCTCTGTATTGTATCCTCACCCCCCTCTGTATTGTATCCTCACCCCCCTCTGTATTGTATGCTCACCCCCCTCTATATTGTACCCCCCTTGCCCCCCTCTATATTGTATCCCCCTTCGCCCCCCTCTATATTGTACCCCCCTTCGCCCCCCTCTATATTGTACCCCCCTCGCCCCCTCTATATTGTACCCCCCTCGCCCCCCTCTATATTGTACCCCCCTTGCCCCCCTCTATATTGTATCCCCCTCGCCCCCCTCTATATTGTATCCCCCTCGCCTCCCTCTATATTGTACCCCCCTCGCCCCCCTCTATATTGTACCCCCCTCTATATTGTACCCCCACTATATTGTACCCCCTCGCCCCCCTCTGTGTTGTACCCCCCTCACCCCCCTCTGTGTTGTACCCCCTCAACTCCCTCTGTATTGTATCCCCCTCGCCCCCTCTGTATTGTATCCCCCCTCGCCCCCTCTGTATTGTATCCCCCCTCGCCCCCCTCTATATTGTATCCCCCCTCGCCCCCCTCTATATTGTACCCCCCTCACCCCCCTCTATATTGTACCCCCCTCACCCCCTCTATATTGTACCCCCTCTATATTTTACCCCCCTCTCCCCCCTCTGTGTTTTACCCCCCTCACCCCCCTCTGTATTGTACCCCCCTCTGTATTGTATCCCCCTCAGCCCCCTCTGTATTGTATCCCCCTCACCTCCCTCTGTATTGTATCCCCCTCACCTCCCTCTGTATTGTATCCCCCCTCGCCCCCCTCTATATTGTATCCCCCCTCACCCCCCTCTATATTGTACCCCCCTCTGTATTGTACCCCCCTCTGTATTGTACCCCCCTCTGTATTGTACCCCCCTCTGTATTGTACCCCCCTCTATATTGTACCCCCCTCTATATTGTATCCCCCTCGCCCCCCTCTATATTGTATCCCCCCTCGCCCCCCTCTATATTGTATCCCCCTCACCCCCCTCTATATTGTATCCCCCTCAGCCCCTCTATATTGTATCCCCCTCACCCCCCTCTATATTGTATCCCCCTCACCTCCCTCTGTATTGTATCCCCCTCACCTCCCTCTGTATTGTATCCTCCTCACCTCCCTCTGTATTGTATCCTCCTCGCCTCCCTCTATATTGTATCCCCCTCACCCCCCTCTATATTGTATCCCCCTCACCCCCCTCTATATTGTATCCCCCTCACCCCCCTCTATATTGTACCCTCCTCACCCCCCTCTATATTGTATCCCCCTCACCCCCCTCTATATTGTATCCCCCTCAGCCCCTCTATATTGTACCCTCCTCACCCCCCTCTGTATTGTATCCTCACCCCCCTCTGTATTGTATCCTCACCCCCCTCTGTATTGTATGCTCACCCCCCTCTATATTGTACCCCCCTTGCCCCCCTCTATATTGTATCCCCCTTCGCCCCCCTCTATATTGTACCCCCCTTCGCCCCCCTCTATATTGTACCCCCCTCGCCCCCTCTATATTGTACCCCCCTCGCCCCCCTCTATATTGTACCCCCCTTGCCCCCCTCTATATTGTATCCCCATTGCCCCCTCTATATTGTACCCCCCTCGCCCCCCTCTATATTGTACCCCCCTCGCCCCCTCTATATTGTACCTTCCTCTATATTGTATCCCCCCTCGCCCTCCTCTATATTGTATCCCCCTCGCCCCCCTCTATATTGTATCCCCCTCGCCCCCCTCTATATTGTATCCCCCTCGCCTCCCTCTATATTGTACCCCCCTCGCCCCCCTCTATATTGTACCCCCCTCTATATTGTACCCCCACTATATTGTACCCCCTCGCCCCCCTCTGTGTTGTACCCCCCTCACCCCCCTCTGTGTTGTACCCCCCTCAACTCCCTCTGTATTGTATCCCCCCTCGCCCCCTCTGTATTGTATCCCCCTCGCCCCCTCTGTATTGTATCCCCCCTCGCCCCCCTCTATATTGTATCCCCCCTCGCCCCCCTCTATATTGTACCCCCCTCACCCCCCTCTATATTGTACCCCCCTCACCCCCTCTATATTGTACCCCCTCTATATTTTACCCCCCTCTCCCCCCTCTGTGTTTTACCCCCCTCACCCCCCTCTGTATTGTACCCCCCTCTGTATTGTATCCCCCTCAGCCCCCTCTGTATTGTATCCCCCTCACCTCCCTCTGTATTGTATCCCCCTCACCTCCCTCTGTATTGTATCCCCCCTCGCCCCCCTCTATATTGTATCCCCCCTCACCCCCCTCTATATTGTACCCCCCTCTGTATTGTACCCCCCTCTGTATTGTACCCCCCTCTGTATTGTACCCCCCTCTATATTGTACCCCCCTCTATATTGTATCCCCCTCGCCCCCCTCTATATTGTATCCCCCCTCGCCCCCCTCTATATTGTATCCCCCTCACCCCCCTCTATATTGTATCCCCCTCAGCCCCTCTATATTGTATCCCCCTCACCCCCCTCTATATTGTATCCCCCTCACCTCCCTCTGTATTGTATCCCCCTCACCTCCCTCTGTATTGTATCCTCCTCACCTCCCTCTGTATTGTATCCTCCTCGCCTCCCTCTATATTGTATCCCCCTCACCCCCCTCTATATTGTATCCCCCTCACCCCCCTCTATATTGTATCCCCCTCACCCCCCTCTATATTGTACCCTCCTCACCCCCCTCTATATTGTATCCCCCTCACCCCCTCTATATTGTATCCCCCTCAGCCCCTCTATATTGTACCCTCCTCCACCCCCCTCTGTATTGTATCCTCACCCCCCTCTGTATTGTATCCTCACCCCCCTCTGTATTGTATGCTCACCCCCCTCTATATTGTACCCCCTTGCCCCCCTCTATATTGTATCCCCCTTCGCCCCCCTCTATATTGTACCCCCCTTCGCCCCCCTCTATATTGTACCCCCCTCGCCCCCTCTATATTGTACCCCCCTCGCCCCCCTCTATATTGTACCCCCCTTGCCCCCCTCTATATTGTATCCCCATTGCCCCCTCTATATTGTACCCCCCTCGCCCCCCTCTATATTGTACCCCCCTCGCCCCCTCTATATTGTACCTTCCTCTATATTGTATCCCCCCTCGCCCTCCTCTATATTGTATCCCCCTCGCCCCCCTCTATATTGTATCCCCCTCGCCCCCCTCTATATTGTATCCCCCTCGCCTCCCTCTATATTGTACCCCCCTCGCCCCCCTCTATATTGTACCCCCCTCTATATTGTACCCCCACTATATTGTACCCCCTCGCCCCCCCTCTGTGTTGTACCCCCCTCACCCCCCTCTGTGTTGTACCCCCCTCAACTCCCTCTGTATTGTATCCCCCCTCGCCCCCTCTGTATTGTATCCCCCCTCGCCCCCTCTGTATTGTATCCCCCCTCGCCCCCCTCTATATTGTATCCCCCTCGCCCCCCTCTATATTGTACCCCCCTCACCCCCCTCTATATTGTACCCCCCTCACCCCCTCTATATTGTACCCCCTCTATATTTTACCCCCCTCTCCCCCCTCTGTGTTTTACCCCCCTCACCCCCCTCTGTATTGTACCCCCCTCTGTATTGTATCCCCCTCAGCCCCCTCTGTATTGTATCCCCCTCACCTCCCTCTGTATTGTATCCCCCTCACCTCCCTCTGTATTGTATCCCCCCTCGCCCCCCTCTATATTGTATCCCCCCTCACCCCCCTCTATATTGTACCCCCCTCTGTATTGTACCCCCCTCTGTATTGTACCCCCCTCTGTATTGTACCCCCCTCTATATTGTACCCCCCTCTATATTGTATCCCCCTCGCCCCCCTCTATATTGTATCCCCCCTCGCCCCCCTCTATATTGTATCCCCCTCACCCCCCTCTATATTGTATCCCCCTCAGCCCCTCTATATTGTATCCCCCTCACCCCCCTCTATATTGTATCCCCCTCACCTCCCTCTGTATTGTATCCCCCTCACCTCCCTCTGTATTGTATCCTCCTCACCTCCCTCTGTATTGTATCCTCCTCGCCTCCCTCTATATTGTATCCCCCTCACCCCCCTCTATATTGTATCCCCCTCACCCCCCTCTATATTGTATCCCCCTCACCCCCCTCTATAATTGTACCCTCCTCACCCCCCTCTATATTGTATCCCCCTCACCCCCCTCTATATTGTATCCCCCTCAGCCCCTCTATATTGTACCCTCCTCACCCCCCTCTGTATTGTATCCTCACCCCCCTCTGTATTGTATCCTCACCCCCCTCTGTATTGTATGCTCACCCCCCTCTATATTGTACCCCCCTTGCCCCCCTCTATATTGTATCCCCCTTCGCCCCCCTCTATATTGTACCCCCCTTCGCCCCCCTCTATATTGTACCCCCCTCGCCCCCTCTATATTGTACCCCCCTCGCCCCCCTCTATATTGTACCCCCCTTGCCCCCCTCTATATTGTACCCCCCTCGCCCCCCTCTATATTGTACCCCCCCTCTATATTGTACCCCCACTATATTGTACCCCCTCGCCCCCCTCTGTGTTGTACCCCCCTCACCCCCCTCTGTGTTGTACCCCCCTCAACTCCCTCTGTATTGTATCCCCCCTCGCCCCCTCTGTATTGTATCCCCCCTCGCCCCCTCTGTATTGTATCCCCCCTCGCCCCCCTCTATATTGTATCCCCCTCGCCCCCCTCTATATTGTACCCCCCTCACCCCCCTCTATATTGTACCCCCCCTCACCCCCTCTATATTGTACCCCCTCTATATTTTACCCCCCTCTCCCCCCTCTGTGTTTTACCCCCCTCACCCCCCTCTGTATTGTACCCCCCTCTGTATTGTATCCCCCTCAGCCCCCTCTGTATTGTATCCCCCTCACCTCCCTCTGTATTGTATCCCCCTCACCTCCCTCTGTATTGTATCCCCCCTCGCCCCCCTCTATATTGTATCCCCCCTCACCCCCCCTCTATATTGTACCCCCCTCTGTATTGTACCC
>NW_028321125.1:0-20148 GCF_062004578.1 Staurois parvus
ACGGTTAGTAAGGTGGATGAGTCTGGCAGCAGCATTCATGATGGACTGGAGGGGGGATAGCCTGCGGGGACATGTGTAGTAGATCAGCAACTAGTCGGCACTGAATGGGGCGGGTGAGGTGCCTTCATATGTGGACTTCCTTTGAGCTACAAGTGACTGGCCTTGGTTGCAAGTCAAACGTTGGTGTCATGGTGAGGAACACCTCCCAGACTGAATCCCCAATGTGTGTAGTAAGTGCACACTGTGTCCCCCTCCTCTTTGGGGATATAAATTGCACCCTCTGCACACACTAGGGACACACCGGTGAGCCCAGGTTCCTTTTGCTTGAGTCCCAGTCTTGGATGCCATGTTTATTCCCCCAGTTGGAGCATCCGAACACACATGAACCTCCCCCATAGACCCGAGTAAATAGTTCATCATTTTACATATTGATGAGTTCTGTGTTTAGCTGGAATTCTGCTCCGAGCTCCTCTGAGTCAGCCGAATGTGTAAGCCGATGCCCCTTGGTCTTGCAATGTGTAAGCCGATGCCCCTTGGTCTTGCAATGTGTAAGCCGATGCCCCTTCGTCTTATGTGATCCTCTGCCAAGAGCCACCAGCAGTAACCGAGTCATCAGGTCAGCCTGACGTGACCCGCACAACGGAGAATACTGCCAGGGCCTCATAGCCTGATTGTCTGGACAGGTGACTCAACCGGAACCACTTATGTCTGAATATACAACGAAGAAGTGTGACTTCCCATTCCAGGAGCCGGAGGTGTACGCAGGTCAGTCCAACCCAAAGTATTGTTGGTCAAAGTATCTTCATGTGTTAGAATGGCCCAGTCACAGTCCAGACCCAAATCCAATGGAGAATCTGTGGCCAGACCTGAAAATTGCTGTTCCCAGACGCTCTCCATCCAATCTGACAGCTTGAGGGATTCTGCAAAGAAGAACGGGCAGAAATGTCCCTCTCTAGAGGTGCAAAGAGACATCCCCAAAAAGACTTGCAGCTGGAATGGCAGCCAAAGGGGGTCCTACAAAGTACTGACTCCGGGGGGCCGAATACAAATGCCACCACCCTTCTCACAGATTTATTGGTCACAAATGTTGGAAACCATTTCTCATTTTCCTTCCACTTATTTATTTATTTCAGGTACTTCTATAGCGCCGTCAATTTACGCAGCGCTTTACATATATATTGTACATTCCCATCAGTCCCCGCCCCCGAGGAGCGCACAATCTAAGGTCCCTGACTCACATCCATACATACATATACTAGAGACAATATAGACAGGAGCCAATTCACCTTCCAGCATGTCTTTGTAGTGTGGGAGGAAACCGGAGTACCCGGAGGAAACCGTTCACAATTATGGGCCACTTTGTGTCAGTCTATCATATCCAATCCCAATAAATACATTGTAACATGACAACATGGGGGGGAATACATTGTAACATGACAACATGGGGGGGGGGATACATTGTAACATGACAACATGGGGGGGGGGAATACATTGTAACATGACAACATGGGGGACATTTCAGGGGGGGGGGAATACATTGTAACATGACAACATGGGGGACATTTCAGGGGGGGGGGAATACATTGTAACATGACAACATGGGGGACATTTCAGGGGGGGGGAATACATTGTAACATGACAACATGGGGGACATTTCAGGGGGGGGGAATACATTGTAACATGACAACATGGGGGACATTTCAGGGGGGGGAATACATTGTAACATGACAACATGGGGGGGGAATACATTGTAACATGACAACATGGGGGGGGGAATACATTGTAACATGACAACATGGGGGGGGGGAATACATTGTAACATGACAACATGGGGGACATTTCAGGGGAGGGGAATACATTGTAACATGACAACATGGGGGACATTTCAGGGGGGGGGGGGGATACATTGTAACATGACAACATGGGGGACATTTCAGGGGGGGGGGGGGGAATACATTGTAACATGACAACATGGGGGACATTTCGGGGGGGGGGATACATTGTAACATGACAACATGGGGGACATTTCAGGGGGGGGGGGAATACATTGTAACATGACAACATGGGGGACATTTCAGGGGGGAGGGGGAATACATTGTAACATGACAACATGGGGGACATTTCAGGGGGGAGGGGGAATACATTGTAACATGACAACATGGGGGACATTTCAGGGGGGGGGGGAATACATAGTAACATGACAACATGGGGGACATTTCAGGGGGGAGGGGGAATACATTGTAACATGACAACATGGGGGACATTTCAGGGGGGAGGGGAATACATTGTAACATGACAACATGGGGGACATTTCAGGGGGGAGGGGAATACATTGTAACATGACAACATGGGGGACATTTCAGGGGGGGGGGATACATTGTAACATGACAACATGGGGGACATTTCAGGGGGGAGGGGAATACATTGTAACATGACAACATGGGGGACATTTCAGGGGGGAGGGGAATACATTGTAACATGACAACATGGGGGACATTTCAGGGGGGGGGAATACATTGTAACATGACAACATGGGGGACATTTCAGGGGGGAGGGGAATACATTGTAACATGACAACATGGGGGACATTTCAGGGGGGGGGGGATACATTGTAACATGACAACATGGGGGACATTTCAGGGGGGAGGGGAATACATTGTTACATGACAACATGGGGGACATTTTATTTTTGCTCCTCATATACATATCTTTGGGAGGTTCATCACCACATTTCTCACAAATAGTTTTTTCTTTGTGTCGGTTATTGAAGTCAGAAGTCAGAAGGTCAGAAGGTCATCATTGTGTGAAAGATGGAGGAAGTGATCCAACGCGTTGTTATCCAATCCCTGCCGTCTGTCACGTTTGTTTTCAACAGTCGACATTCTCGGGACGCACCGACTTGACACCTTCTGCATGTCCGCATTACTGGTAAAATGTGTCCAACACATTCCCGGGATATGGCCGCTGTCTCTGCCATGAAACGTTCTGTTACACGCCTGTCTGCCGTTACCAGATCCTGGATTGCTGTGATGTTTTCCTCCATACAGGCAGTTGCTGGCCTTCCACTGCGAGGGGCATCTTGGACAGAGGGGTTCCCCCTCTTGAATTCCACCACCCACTTTGTAACGGTGGAAGGGGCATCCTCCCCTAATGTTTCCATCATGTCCTTGTGGATGTCCATTTTTCGGCAGGGATTGGATAACGGCACGTTGGCTCACTTTCTCCATCTTTCAGACAATGATGACCGTTTGCTCTTCAGTAACTGTAACAAAGAAGAAGCTATTTGTGAGAAATGTGATGCTGAACCTCGCAAAGATATGTATATGAGGAGCAAACATAAAATTGGGCGAAGACGAATGCTTCATGGGTAGGCCGAGAACGTTTCAGTGGCCCCTGGTATGGAAATCGCTGTGTCAATGATTGGCGTTGTGTGAGAAGTGGACGTTCTTCTGTGCCGGTCCTGTTATCCCCTCCAGACATGGCGGTAGGCGAGGCGCGGCCCGGAGATTGGTGACATTAGAGGCCTCACGTATCGGCCTGTGAAGTGCTTCTTGTTAGGCGGTTATCGTTCACCCAAGTGGGACTCTAGTGACCACCAGCGATTCCACTTGTAGTGCTGACAGCTTCAGTGGTCCACATGGCAGACCTCCACGGACGCCTTCCTTCCCGACCATTGCCGGCTCTTCTATCAGTTGTCGGTGATTGAAGGGAACCTGTCAGAATAAAAAAAAGTGAAATGAAACCTTCATGAGAGAAATGTAGAGCTGCCAGTGTGGACCTCGTCTGAAAACACTACTTCTCTGGTTGTTATACTGATCCAGCGGCTTCCATAGTTTCTTGTCTCACTGACCTGGGTCTGGTATGCAGGACAGGAGCTACACAATATGGCCTACACCAGCCTCTTCAACCAGAGCTCATCCTGAGGTTGCTAGGGGTTCTTTGACCTGTGGATGATTGACCCCCAGTTGGTTGGAGCCCCCATAGTTCCAGGTCCAACACCACATGGTAGAGCCAGCAGCAGATAGCAGTGACCTTGTCTGTATGGTCTACATTACCCTCAACTATGGCCCCTCTTGTGGTTACTTAGGGGTTCCATGATCAGTGACAAGGTCAAATTGATCTCCTACATACACTGACCACAATGCAAGGGAGCACTTCATCACTGTCCACCAATGCAAGGGAGCACTTCATCGCTGACCACCAATGCAAGGAGCACATCTACACTGACCACCAATGCAAGGGAGCACTTCATCACTGACCACCAATGCAAGGGAGCACTTCATCACTGTCCATCAATGCAAGGGAGCACTTCATCACTGTCCACCAATGCAAGGGAGCACTTCATCGCTGTCCACCAATGCAAGGAGCACATCTACACTGACCACCAATGCAAGGGAGCACTTCATCGCTGACCACCAATGCAAGGGAGCACTTCATCGCTGACCACCAATGCAAGGGAGCACTTCATCACTGACCACCAATGCAAGGGAGCACTTCATCACTGTCCACCAATGCAAGGGAGCACTTCATCGCTGACCACCAATGCAAGGGAGCACTTCATCACTGACCACCAATGCAAGGGAGCACTGCATCAATGACCACCAATGCAAGGGAGCACATCTACACTGACCACCAGTGCAAGGGAGCACTTCATCGCTGACCACCAATGCAAGGGAGCACTTCATCGCTGACCACCAATGCAAGGGAGCACTTCATCACTGTCCACCAATGCAAGGGAGCACTTCATCGCTGTCCATCAATGCAAGGGAGCACTTCATCGCTGACCACCAATGCAAGGGAGCACTTCATCGCTGACCACCAATGCAAGGGAGCACTTCATCACTGACCACCAATGCAAGGGAGCACTTCATCACTGTCCACCAATGCAAGGGAGCACTTCATCGCTGACCACCAATGCAAGGGAGCACTTCATCACTGACCACCAATGCAAGGGAGCACTGCATCAATGACCACCAATGCAAGGGAGCACATCTACACTGACCACCAGTGCAAGGGAGCACTTCATCGCTGACCACCAATGCAAGGGAGCACTTCATCGCTGACCACCAATGCAAGGGAGCACTTCATCACTGTCCACCAATGCAAGGGAGCACTTCATCGCTGTCCATCAATGCAAGGGAGCACTTCATCGCTGACCACCAATGTAAGGGAGCACTTCATCGCTGACCACCAATGCAAGGGAGCACTTCATCGCTGACCACCAATGCAAGGGAGCACTTCATCACTGACCACCAATGCAAGGGAGCACTTCATCACTGACCACCAATGCAAGGGAGCACTTCATCACTGTCCACCAATGCAAGGGAGCACTTCATCACTGACCACCAATGCAAGGGAGCACTTCATCGCTGACCACCAATGCAAGGGAGCACTTCATCACTGACCACCAATGCAAGGGAGCACTTCATCACTGACCACCAATGCAAGGGAGCACTTCATCACTGACCACCAGTGCAAGGGAGCACTTCATCGCTGACCACCAGTGCAAGGAAGCACTTCATCACTGACCACCAATGCAAGGGAGCACATCTACACTGACCACCAGTGCAAGGGAGCACTTCATCGCTGACCACCAATGCAAGGAAGCACTTCATCACTGACCACCAATGCAAAGGAGGACTTCATCGCTGTCCACCAATGCAAGGGAGCACTTCATCACTGTCCACCAATGCAAGGGAGCACTTCATCGCTGTCCACCAATGCAAGGGAGCACTTCATCGCTGTCCACCAATGCAAGGGAGCACTTCATCGCTGACCACCAATGCAAGGGAGCACTTCATCACTGTCCACCAATGCAAGGGAGCACTTCATCACTGACCACCAATGCAAGGGAGCACTTCATCACTGTCCACCAATGCAAGGGAGCACTTCATCGCTGACCACCAATGCAAGGGAGCACTTCATCGCTGACCACCAATGCAAGGGAGCACTTCATCGCTGACCACCAATGCAAGGGAGCACTTCATCACTGACCACCAATGCAAGGGAGCACTTCATCACTGTCCACCAATGCAAGGGAGCACTTCATCGCTGACCACCAATGCAAGGGAGCACTTCATCACTGACCACCAATGCAAGGGAGCACTTCATCACTGACCACCAATGCAAGGGAGCACATCTACACTGACCACCAGTGCAAGGGAGCACTTCATCGCTGACCACCAATGCAAGGAAGCACTTCATCACTGACCACCAATGCAAAGGAGCACTTCATCGCTGTCCACCAATGCAAGGGAGCACTTCATCACTGACCACCAATGCAAGGGAGCACATCTACACTGACCACCAGTGCAAGGGAGCACTTCATCGCTGACCACCAATGCAAGGAAGCACTTCATCACTGACCACCAATGCAAAGGAGCACTTCATTGCTGTCCACCAATGCAAGGGAGGACTTCATAGCTGACCACCAATGCAAGGGAGCACTTCATCGCTGACCACCAATGCAAGGGAGCACTTCATCGCTGTCCACCAATGCAAGGGAGCACCTCATCGCTGACCACCAATGTAAGGGAGCACCTCATCGCTGACCACCAATGTAAGGGAGCACCTCATCGCTGACCACCAATGCAAGGGAGCACTTCATCGCTGACCACCAATGCAAGGGAGCACATCTACACTGACCACCAATGCAAGGGAGGACTTCATCACTGACCACCAATGCAAGGGAGCACTTCATCACTGACCACCAATGCAAGGGAGCACTTCATCACTGACCACCAATGCAAGGAGCACTTCATCACTGACCACCAATGCAAGGGAGCACTTCATCACTGTCCACCAATGCAAGGGAGCACTTCATCGCTGTCCACCAATGCAAGGGAGCACTTCATCGCTGACCACCAATGCAAGGGAGCACTTCATCGCTGTCCACCAATGCAAGGGAGCACTTCATCGCTGTCCACCAATGCAAGGAGCACTTCATCGCTGTCCACCAATGCAAGGGAGCACTTCATCGCTGTCCACCAATGCAAGGGAGCACTTCATCGCTGTCCACCAATGCAAGGGAGCATTTCATCGCTGTCCACCAATGCAAGGAGCACTTCATCACTGACCACCAATGCAAGGGAGCAGTTCATCACTGTCCACCAATGCAAGGGAGCACATCTACACTGACCACCAATGCAAGGGAGCACTTCATCGCTGTCCACCAATGCAAGGGAGCACTTCATCACTGACCACCAATGCAAGGGAGCACTGCATCAATGACCACCAATGCAAGGGAGCACATCTACACTGACCACCAGTGCAAGGGAGCACTTCATCGCTGACCACCAATGCAAGGGAGCACTTCATCGCTGACCACCAATGCAAGGGAGCACTTCATCACTGTCCACCAATGCAAGGGAGCACTTCATCGCTGTCCATCAATGCAAGGGAGCACTTCATCGCTGACCACCAATGCAAGGGAGCACTTCATCGCTGACCACCAATGCAAGGGAGCACTTCATCGCTGACCACCAATGCAAGGGAGCACTTCATCACTGACCACCAATGCAAGGGAGCACTTCATCACTGACCACCAATGCAAGGGAGCACTTCATCACTGTCCACCAATGCAAGGGAGCACTTCATCACTGACCACCAATGCAAGGGAGCACTTCATCGCTGACCACCAATGCAAGGGAGCACTTCATCACTGACCACCAATGCAAGGGAGCACTTCATCACTGACCACCAATGCAAGGGAGCACTTCATCACTGACCACCAATGCAAGGGAGCACTTCATCGCTGACCACCAGTGCAAGGAAGCACTTCATCACTGACCACCAATGCAAGGGAGCACATCTACACTGACCACCAGTGCAAGGGAGCACTTCATCGCTGACCACCAATGCAAGGGAGCACATCTACACTGACCACCAGTGCAAGGGAGCACTTCATCGCTGACCACCAATGCAAGGAAGCACTTCATCACTGACCACCAATGCAAAGGAGGACTTCATCGCTGTCCACCAATGCAAGGGAGCACTTCATCACTGTCCACCAATGCAAGGGAGCACTTCATCGCTGTCCACCAATGCAAGGGAGCACTTCATCGCTGTCCACCAATGCAAGGGAGCACTTCATCGCTGACCACCAATGCAAGGGAGCACTTCATCACTGTCCACCAATGCAAGGGAGCACTTCATCACTGACCACCAATGCAAGGGAGCACTTCATCACTGTCCACCAATGCAAGGGAGCACTTCATCGCTGACCACCAATGCAAGGGAGCACTTCATCGCTGACCACCAATGCAAGGGAGCACTTCATCGCTGACCAACAATGCAAGGGAGCACTTCATCACTGACCACCAATGCAAGGGAGCACTTCATCACTGTCCACCAATGCAAGGGAGCACTTCATCGCTGACCACCAATGCAAGGGAGCACTTCATCACTGACCACCAATGCAAGGGAGCACTTCATCACTGACCACCAATGCAAGGGAGCACATCTACACTGACCACCAGTGCAAGGGAGCACTTCATCGCTGACCACCAATGCAAGGAAGCACTTCATCACTGACCACCAATGCAAAGGAGCACTTCATCGCTGTCCACCAATGCAAGGGAGCACTTCATAGCTGACCACCAATGCAAGGGAGCACTTCATCGCTGACCACCAATGCAAGGGAGCACTTCATCGCTGTCCACCAATGCAAGGGAGCACCTCATCGCTGACCACCAATGTAAGGGAGCACCTCATCGCTGACCACCAATGTAAGGGAGCACCTCATCGCTGACCACCAATGCAAGGGAGCACTTCATCGCTGACCACCAATGCAAGGGAGCACATCTACACTGACCACCAATGCAAGGGAGGACTTCATCACTGACCACCAATGCAAGGGAGCACTTCATCACTGACCACCAATGCAAGGGAGCACTTCATCACTGACCACCAATGCAAGGAGCACTTCATCACTGACCACCAATGCAAGGGAGCACTTCATCACTGTCCACCAATGCAAGGGAGCACTTCATCGCTGTCCACCAATGCAAGGGAGCACTTCATCGCTGACCACCAATGCAAGGGAGCACTTCATCGCTGTCCACCAATGCAAGGGAGCACTTCATCGCTGTCCACCAATGCAAGGAGCACTTCATCGCTGTCCACCAATGCAAGGGAGCACTTCATCGCTGTCCACCAATGCAAGGGAGCACTTCATCGCTGTCCACCAATGCAAGGGAGCATTTCATCGCTGTCCACCAATGCAAGGAGCACTTCATCACTGACCACCAATGCAAGGGAGCAGTTCATCACTGTCCACCAATGCAAGGGAGCACATCTACACTGACCACCAATGCAAGGGAGCACTTCATCGCTGTCCACCAATGCAAGGGAGCACTTCATCGCTGACCACCAATGCAAGGGACCACTTCATCGCTGACCACCAATGCAAGGGAGCACTTCATCACTGTCCACCAATGCAAGGGAGCACTCCATCACTGTCCACCAATGCAAGGGAGCACTTCATCACTGACCACCAATGCAAGGGAGGACTTCATCGCTGTCCACCAATGCAAGGGAGCACTTCATCGCTGTCCACCAATGCAAGGGAGCACTTCATCGCTGACCACCAATGCAAGGGAGCACTTCATCGCTGTCCACCAATGCAAGGGAGCACTTCATCGCTGTCCACCAATGCAAGGGAGCACTTCATCGCTGACCACCAATGCAAGGGAGCACCTCATCGCTGACCACCAATGCAAGGGAGCACTTCATCGCTGACCACCAATGCAAGGGAGCACATCTACACTGACCACCAATGCAAGGGAGGACTTCATCACTGACCACCAATGCAAGGGAGCACTTCATCACTGACCACCAATGCAAGGGAGCACTTCATCACTGACCACCAATGCAAGGAGCACTTCATCACTGACCACCAATGCAAGGGAGCACTTCATCACTGTCCACCAATGCAAGGGAGCACTTCATCGCTGACCACCAATGCAAGGGAGCACTTCATCGCTGTCCACCAATGCAAGGGAGCACTTCATCGCTGACCACCAATGCAAGGGAGCACTTCATCGCTGTCCACCAATGCAAGGGAGCACTTCATCGCTGTCCACCAATGCAAGGAGCACTTCATCGCTGTCCACCAATGCAAGGGAGCACTTCATCGCTGTCCACCAATGCAAGGGAGCACTTCATCGCTGTCCACCAATGCAAGGAGCACTTCATCACTGACCACCAATGCAAGGGAGCAGTTCATCACTGTCCACCAATGCAAGGGAGCACATCTACACTGACCACCAATGCAAGGGAGCACTTCATCGCTGTCCACCAATGCAAGGGAGCACTTCATCGCTGACCACCAATGCAAGGGACCACTTCATCGCTGACCACCAATGCAAGGGAGCACTTCATCACTGTCCACCAATGCAAGGGAGCACTTCATCACTGACCACCAATGCAAGGGAGGACTTCATCGCTGTCCACCAATGCAAGGGAGTACTTCATCGCTGTCCACCAATGCAAGGGAGCACTTCATCGCTGACCACCAATGCAAGGGAGCACTTCATCGCTGTCCACCAATGCAAGGGAGCACTTCATCGCTGTCCACCAATGCAAGGGAGCACTTCATCGCTGACCACCAATGCAAGGGAGCACTTCATCGCTGACCACCAATGCAAGGGAGGACTTCATCACTGACCACCAATGCAAGGAGCACTTCATCACTGTCCACCAATGCAAGGGAGCACTTCATCGCTGACCACCAATGCAAGGGAGGACTTCATCGCTGACCACCAATGCAAGGAGCACTTCATCACTGACCACCAATGCAAGGAGCACTTCATCACTGTCCATCAATGCAAGGAGCACTTCATCACTGTCCATCAATGCAAGGGAGCACTTCATCACTGACCACCAATGCAAGGGAGGACTTCATCACTGACCACCAATGCAAGGAGCACTTCATCACTGTCCATCAATGCAAGGGAGCACTTCATCACTGTCCACCAATGCAAGGGAGCACTTCATCATTGACCACCAATGCAAGGGAGGACTTCATCGCTGACCACCAATGCAAGGGAGCACTTCATCACTGACCACCAATGCAAGGAGCACTTCATCACTGACCACCAATGCAAGAGAGCACTTCATCACTGACCACCAATGCAAGGGAGCACTTCATCGCTGTCCACCAATGCAAGGGAGCACTTCATCACTGACCACCAATGCAAGGGAGCACTTCATCACTGTCCACCAATGCAAGGGAGCACTTCATCACTGACCACCAATGCAAGGGAGCACATCTACACTGACCACCAATGCAAGGGAGCACTTCATCACTGACCACCAATGCAAGGGAGCACATCTACACTGACCACCAATGCAAGGGAGCACTTCATCACTGACCACCAATGCAAGGGAGCACTTCATCGCTGACCATCAAGGTAAAGGAACTCTTCTACAATGACCACCAATGTGAAGGGACACTACAGTATTTACTGTCTATGTATATTTTCTGTTCTCAATATTCATTTAAATTCAATAAAATTACTAAAATTGTTGTACAGAACAGGAGGGTGTAAAAGAATGAATTCCTACAGACCCCCCTAGAATCGTGGAAAGTCTTCCCAGAAACGTGGAGGATGGTATAGCCACAAAGAAAGCCAACACTAAATGAAGAGCCGGTCCCATGAAGACCTGGAGGAGCAGTTTGGGGTGGAGGACCTCGAGTGTCCTGTACGGAGCCCGGACCTCATCCCTATACTACGTGGCAGCCGGTATTACCATCAATTCCAATCTGTGTGTCTGCACAGAGCTGCATCTTGTTGTAGGTGCGTTGTCACACGCCAGTCGGTGTTTTCTGTGTGAGCTGACATGCGTTAAAGCTCGTTTCTGGTGGGGTTTTTATTTAACCCCCCTGGCGGTATTCCCGAGTGCAGCTCGGGGTAAAGTTTCAGCACCACAAGCGGTAACCCCCCCCCCCGAGCTGCACTCGGGAATACACTGCAGCGTTGCTCCGGGATCTCTTCTTCACTTACCTTGTCCTGTGCTCCCGCGATGTCCCTCCTGCAGTGTCCCCAGCAATGTCCTCCGGCCGATGCCGGCATCCGGGTCCCGGTCCCTGCGACGTCGGGATGTATGGGGGACGGAACTGGCGGGAGATTTGAAAATTGTAAAAGTGACATTCACTAAATACACTAAAATCACATCGTATAACATTCCTGTATCAAACCATTTCACATACATTGTGTCCCGAGTGCTTTGTCCGGCGCCCTGCCTGCATTTTTACCGCCCTTTCTGCCTGGAAACTGGGAAACGTCCATGGCGTCCAAAAAACGTCCCTTTAGGTCAGATGCGGTTTTAGAGCGGCTAGAGAACAGCGATAGTAAATCAGAACCACTTGCAGAATTGAGTGATAATGATTGGTGGGGGAAATTCCTCATCAGACACTGAAAACGATTCTGCGACTGAGCTCAGCGATGGGCCAACTTGGCGCTATATTTCACATTTCAGTGTTTTTGGTGATTATATTATTGAATTACATTTATTATTATTATATTATAATTTATGATTTCGTGTTTCACATTTTATCCTCCCCGGGATGATTACTAGATTCTTGTTCGGACAGATTTCAGGGAGTTATTCCTAAGAATTACAGCCGACAATAAAAAAATACATATTTCCATGCAAAAAAATGTACCGCTTTGAGCACAGAAATCCTGACATCATCAGACCGCTGGGGAGGCTACACAGATGTGTAGATGTGATTCTATGCATTGCCATTGACTTCTATGGGCTTCCCAACGCACTAAAATGCCAGAAAACAACAGATACGTTGTATGTTTATAAATACATTGCAGTGCAGCACTGAGATGAGAAGAAACACTGGGGGGGGGGGGGAGATTTATCAAAACTGCAGAGCGCAAAATCCAGTGCCGCTGTGCATGGGAGCCAATCAGCTTCTACCTTCAGCTTGTTCAGTGAAGCTTTGACAATCAAACCTGGAAACTGATTGGTTGCCATGCAGAGCCGCCCCAGGTTCTGCCCTCTCCGGTTTTAGTAAATCTCCCCCAATCTTTGTCATGGCGAATCCCTTCGGAAGACGTGCATTGAAACACAACTGTGTAAACGTGAAAGAAGAACATCTCCTGGTACACTGGGTTGTCCTCGATCTATATACTATTTATTTATTTCAGGTACTTCTATGGCGCCATCAATGTACTCCGCGCTTTACATCTATATTGTACATTCCCATCAGGCCCCGCCCCCGAGGAGTGTACAGTCTAAGGCCCCTAACTCACATTCATACATACACATATTAGGGACAATTTACCTCCCAACATGTCTTTGGGGTGTGAGAGGAAACTGGAGTACCCAGAGGAAACCCACACAGGCACAGGGAGAACATGCAAACTCCAGGCAGGTGGTGCCATGGTTGGGATTTGAACCAGCGACCTGAGTACTGCCAGGCTGATGTGCTAACCACTGAGCCACTGTGTGGGAGGAAACCCACACAGGGAGAACATGCAAACTCCAGGCAGGTGGCACCATGGTTGGGATTCAAACCAATGACCCGAGTACTGCCAGGCGGAAGTGCTAACCACTGAGCCACTGTGCTGCCCATACCTATCCAGTGGATCCAGCGTTGTCCTACCCGCCGCCCAGGTGTCACAGTCCAGGTCCTGAGCTGATAACCTCCATCTTTGCAGGCTGCCCCTTCCAGCTTCAGGCATGCAGCCCACAGCGGTGCCCACAGCTCTGCTCACCAGATGGGGGGCTCCAAGGAGGTTTTGGGAACAGAGTCTCCTCATTCTCACCTAGAATGGTGGCAGGGGTGGGGCTGGAGATAAAAATGGAAAAACGTCAGCAATTTAGATTGGGGGGGGGGGATGGTAATGGAGAGAAGTCCTGTCACCCAGGGGAGTGAACAGTCTATAGAGACCAATGGCTGCTAACCCTAAAAACGCACGTCAAGACACAATGGAAACACATGTTGACGCATGACATGCCTAATGCTTTAGAACAACGCACCTCTATGCGCTCACATAGATCTAAATGGGCCCTTCGGTTTCACTGCTAGATGGAGCTGCATTGTGTGTAATGGCAGGTCCTTTATCGTCCACAACGCGGAGACGCAGCGTGATTTTACAGACGCAACATCTTACGAGTTTTCATTTTTTAATTTTCAGAGAGCGTGAATAAGCAGAGACACGGCAATTAGCTCTTCACAGAGGCATTGGCCCGTTGTGCCCCTCTAACGTCTGGCACATCTCTATGGAAATAACGTCCTTTCCATCCCAGGAGGGGCCAGGCGGCCATCCTCAGAAGGCTGCTGAGCTCGCGCAAAGCCGCTTATGGCGACTGGAGGCTAACAGCCAAGATTATGGAGGGGGTGAGGGTCGAGAGAGCTGAACAGCCAGCCAGATGGGAACGCCAATCAGATTAACAGGCTCAATTAGTGGCAATTGTTTAGGGAGGGAATTTTGCCGACTTACCGGATTGGGCCGAGGAGGTGTGGGAGAGCGGCACGGTGCCAGCGATGAGCTAGACTCTCCAGGAAACGATTTATGAGGGCCGCAAGAGGCGGCGGGCTTGATGGAGTGTTGGGGGGGGGGGGAATTAGAGGATGGTCATCTGATAACTGATACCGAACGAAGAATCGAGTCTCTGTGCCACCGACTGTATTATCGCGTGCGGCGTGCAATCTGACGCGGTATAATCATTGCGGCCCTAGATAAGGAAATTCTCTGTTCCGAAATCACGGATACAGAATGTGATAATGGGATGGCGATTCGTGACCGGAATACGGGAATAAAGTGCGCAGCTTCTGGGCGCTGTGGAGTTTCCAAAAATGACTGCTGGCACCTATGGAGGGGGAGGGGCCAAATTTAGATTCTGTTTTTATCAAAGTTGCAAAGCAAAAGAAGACATAAAATAGTCAGTTCGATCGACCACAACGACTTTACATTGTAAGCTCCTATGAGCAGCCCCCCCCCCCCCCTTACCCTCTCTTGTCCTAAATCGAAACTGTACCATCTCCCTTTATCCTCTACAGCAGTGGTATCCAAACTGCAGATGTGGCCCTTGGCTTGGCCTTTGAGGCACTTTTCCAATTGACACCGTCTGTGGGGTACTATTCCACCAACTGACCCCATCAATGGGGCACTATTCCTACAACTGACCCCATCAATGGGGCACTATTCCACCAACTGACACCATCAATGGGGCACTATTCCACCAACTGACCCCATCAATGGGGCACTATTCCTACAACTGACCCCATCAATGGGGCACTATTCCTACAACTGACCCCATCAATGGGGCACTATTCCTACAACTGACCCCATCAATGGGGTACTATTCCTCCAACTGACACCATCAATGGGGCACTATTCCTCCAACTGACACCATCAATGGGGCACTATTCCTACAACTGACACCATCAATGGGGCACTATTCCTACAACTGACCCCATCAATGGGGCACTATTCCACCAACTGACCCCATCAATAGGGCACTACCAACTGACCCCATCAATGGGGCACTATTCCTGTAACTGACACCATCAATGGGGTACTATTCCACCAACTGACACCATCAATGGGGCACTATTCCACCAACTGACACCATCGGTGGGGCACTATTCCTACAACTGACCCCATCAATGGGGCACTATTCCTACAACTGACCCCATCAATGGGGCACTATTCCACCAACTGACCCCATCAATGGGGCACTATTCCTACAACTGACCCCATCAATGGGGCACTATTCCTACAACTGACCCCATCAATGGGGCACTATTCCTACAACTGACCCCATCAATGGGGCACTATTCCACCAACTGACCCCATCAATGGGGCACTATTCCTGCAACTGACACCATCAATGGGGCACTAGTTCACCAATTGACACTATCAGTGGGGCACTATTCCACCAACTGACACCATCGGTGGGGCCCTATTCCACCAACTGACACCATCAATGGGGCACTATTCCTGAAACTAACACTATCAATGGGGCACTATTCCTGCAACTGACACCATCAATGGGGCACTATTCCTACAACTGACACCATCAATGGGGCACTATTCCTGCAACTAACACTATCAATGGGGCACTATTCCTGCAACTGACACCATCAATGGGGCACTATTCCTACAACTGACACCATCAATGGGGCACTATTCCTGCAACTGACACCATCAATGGGGCACTATTCCTGCAACTGACACCATTAATGGGGCACTATTCCACCAATTGACACCATCAATGGGGCACTATTCCACCAATTGACACCATCAATGGGGCACTATTCCTGCAACTGACACTATCGGTGGGGCACTATTCCACCAACTAACACCATCGGTGGGGTAATAGTTCACCAATGGACACCATCGATGGGGCACTATTCCTGCAACTGACCCCATCAATGGGGCACTATTCCTGCAACTGACACCATCGATGGGGCACTATTCCACCAACTGACACCATCAGTGGGGCACTATTCCTCCAATTGACACCATCGATGGGGCACTAGTTCACCAACTGACACCATCAATGGGGCACTATTCCTGCAACTGACCCCATCAATGGGGCACTATTCCTGCAACTGACCCCATCAATGGGGCACTATTCCTGCAACTGACACCATCAATGGGGCACTATTCCTGCAACTGACACCATCAATGGGGCACTATTCCTGCAACTGACCCCATCAATGGGGCACTATTCCTGCAACTGACACCATCAATGGGGCACTATTCCTGCAACTGACACTATCGGTGGGGCACTATTCCACCAACTAACACCATCGGTGGGGTAATAGTTCACCAATGGACACCATCGATGGGGCACTATTCCTGCAACTTACACCATCGATGGGGCACTATTCCACCAACTGACACCATCAGTGGGGCACTTTTCCTCCAATTGACACCATCGATGGGGCACTATTCCACCAACTGACACCATCGATGGGGCACTATTCCACCAACTGACACCATCAATGGGGCACTAGTTCACCAACTGACACCATCAATGGGGCACTAGTTCACCAACTGACACCATCAATGGAGCACTATTCCACCAACTGACACCATCAATGGGGCACTATTCCACCAACTGACACCATCGATGGGGCACTATTCCACCAACTGACACCATCAATGGGGCACTATTCCTCCAATTGACACCATCGATGGGGCACTAGTTCACCAACTGACACCATCAATGGGGCACTATTCCTGCAACTGACCCCATCAATGGGGCACTATTCCTGCAACTGACCCCATCAATGGGGCACTATTCCTGCAACTGACACCATCAATGGGGCACTATTCCTGCAACTGACACCATCAATGGGGCACTATTCCTGCAACTGACCCCATCAATGGGGCACTATTCCTGCAACTGACACCATCAATGGGGCACTATTCCTGCAACTGACACTATCGGTGGGGCACTATTCCACCAACTAACACCATCGGTGGGGTAATAGTTCACCAATGGACACCATCGATGGGGCACTATTCCTGCAACTGACCCCATCAATGGGGCACTATTCCTGCAACTTACACCATCGATGGGGCACTATTCCACCAACTGACACCATCAGTGGGGCACTTTTCCTCCAATTGACACCATCGATGGGGCACTAGTTCACCAACTGACACCATCGATGGGGCACTATTCCACCAACTGACACCATCGATGGGGCACTATTCCACCAACTGACACCATCAATGGGGTACTAGTTCACCAACTGACACCATCAATGGGGCACTAGTTCACCAACTGACACCATCAATGGAGCACTATTCCACCAACTGACACCATCAATGGGGCACTATTCCACCAACTGACACCATCGATGGGGCACTAGTTCACCAACTGACACCATCAATGGGGCACTATTCCTCCAATTGACACCATCGATGGGGCACTAGTTCACCAACTGACACCATCAATGGGGCACTATTCCACCAACTGACACCATCGATGGGGCACTAGTTCACCAACTGACACCATCAATGGGACACTATTCCACCAACTGACACCATCGATGGGGCACTATTCCACCAACTGACACCATCGATGGGGCACTAGTTCACCAACTGACACCATCAATGGAGCACTATTCCACCAACTGACACCATCAATGGGGCACTAGTTCACCAATTGACACCATCGGTGGGGCACTATTCCACCAACTGACACCATCGATGGGGCACTAGTTCACCAATTGACACCATCGGTGGGGCACTAGTTCACCAATTGACACCATCGGTGGGGCACTAGTTCACCAATTGACACCATCGGTGGGGCACTAGTTCACCAATTGACACCTTCTGGGTGAAGTGGTGCATTATCGGACAGAAAGGGGGGGCAAGATTTTTGGCCATGACTGTATCCTATATAACTGAATATGGCAGATTTAATCTGTAAAGGATTGTAAAGTATTGAACTGACTCACTGGATACAGGACTTCGTTGATTGGATTTCCCCAACACATCGGCACATCACAGGACACACATGCACCAATCCTATTGGCTGTAGGTCGCTATGTGTTCGGGGTCCCGTATGGGAACTGTAGTCAGATCTCACCCCAAAGATAATGCAAGGCGTGTGTCTTCGCTTGACTCGCTTTGAAGATTCTTCCCATCGGCTGCTGTGATTCTTTTCTTTTTACCTTGAAAGTACCCCAAGTAGGCTACAATTGCTCCGGGGCCCCAAGAGATCAGGGGGCCCAACCATGACAGCGACTTCCTCTTATTTACTGGCGGGGGACTCCCATGACATAAGACCCTCCAATGACAATCCGATGTTCCTCTGAGAATAATAATGTGAATATTTAGTAACGAAACCTTTTCAACGGCCAGTGTCCCCAGGAAGGTCACCGCAGTGTCTTGGCCAATTCCAAGTTGGTGGAGAAATTGCAGAGAATACGAACGTCTTCCCGTATCTGGAAGAAATATTATCATCTGGAACCGTCTTCTGCGTTTTGCAGATCAATTAATTCATTTGTTTATTACAGGCAATTATAGAGCGACAAAACTTTGCGCTGTGTTCTCCCTACTATACACCCACATGAGTCCCTGGCCCAAGGAGCTTACAGTCTACGGTCCCTACCTCACATAGGTAGTGTACCCCCATAAGAGCCGCTGGTGAATTGGGCCTATTTTCTTCCCTTTCTGCACACACAGCCAGGCACATGGCATTTCCGACAGCCTTTCTCTAGCTCAGGGACCATCCTAGGGGTTTTATTGTTGCGTTTTTTATTGAGGAACTTGGATGGGGATATGGAGCCTAGCTGGTGGTCCCGTTACTGGGAGGAAGACGCTGGGAGGCAGTAAGGTGAAGTCGCAGGCGGGGGGAGGGCTGGAAGGTCCTGAAGCAGCTAGCACAGGGGTAGTTTCCTCCTGGCACAGGGGTAGTTTCCTCCTGGCACAGGGGTAGTTTCCTCCTGGCACAGGGGTAGTTTCCTCCTGGCACAGGGGTAGTTCCCTCCTGGCACAGGGGTAGTTTCCTCCTGGCACAGGGGTAGTTTCCTCCTGGCACAGGGGTAGTTTCCTCCTACCACAGGGGTAGTTTCCTCCTGGCACAGGGGTAGTTTCCTCCTGGCACAGGGGTAGATTCCTCCTGGTACAGGGGTAGTTTCCTCCTACCACAGGGGTAGTTTCCTCCTGGAACAGGGGTAGTTTCCTCCTGGCACAGGGGTAGTTTCCTCCTGGCACAGGGGTAGTTTCCTCCTAGCACAGGGGTAGTTTCCTCCTGGCACAGGGGTAGTTTCCTCCTGGCACAGGTGTAGTTTCCTCCTAGCACAGGGGTAGTTTCCTCCTGGCACAGGGGTAGTTTCCTCCTAGCACAGGGGTAGTTTCCTCCTGGCACAGGGGTAGTTTCCTCCTGGCACAGGTGTAGTTTCCTCCTAGCACAGGGGTAGTTTCCTCCTGGCACAGGGGTAGTTCCCTCCTGGCACAGGGGTAGTTTCCTCCTGGCACAGGGGTAGTTTTCTCCTGGCACAGGGGTAGTTTCCTCCTGGCACAGGGGTAGTTTCCTCCTGGCACAGGGGTAGTTTCCTCCTACCACAGGGGTAGTTTCCTCCTGGAACAGGGGTAGTTTCCTCCTGGCACAGGGGTAGTTTCCTCCTGGCACAGGGGTAGTTTCCTCCTAGCACAGGGG
>NW_028321126.1:0-58769 GCF_062004578.1 Staurois parvus
GGGTCCGGGGAGACCGGATATAGTGAATGCGGGGTCCGGGGAGACCGGATATAGTGAATGCGGGGTCCGGGGAGAGCGAATATAGTGAATGCGGGGTCCGGGGAGACCGGATATAGTGAATGCGGGGTCCGGGGAGACCGGATATAGTGAATGCGGGATCCGGGGAGACCGGATATAGTGAATGCGGGGTCCGGGGAGAGTGGATATAGTGAATGCGGGGTCCGGGGAGAGCGGATATAGTGAATGCGGGGTCCGGGGAGACCGGATATAGTGAATGCGGGGTCCGGGGAGACCGGATATAGTGAATGCGGGGTCCGGGGAGACCGGATATAGTGAATGCGGGGTCCGGGGAGACCGGATATAGTGAATGCGGGGTCCGGGGAGACCGGATATAGTGAATGCGGGGTCCGGGGAGAGCGGATATAGTGAATGCGGGGTCCGGGGAGAGCGGATATAGTGAATGCGGGGTCCGGGGAGAGCGGATATAGTGAATGCGGGGTCCGTGGAGAGCGGATATAGTGAATGCGGGGTCCGGGGAGAGCGGATATAGTGAATGCGGGGTCCGGGGAGAGCGGATATAGTGAATGCGGGGTCCGGGGAGAGCGGATATAGTGAATGCGGGGTCCGGGGAGAGCGGATATAGTGAATGCGGGATCCGGGGAGAGCGGATATAGTGAATGCGGGGTCCGGGGAGAGCGGATATAGTGAATGCGGGGTCCGGGAGACCGGATATAGTGAATGCGGGGTCCGGGGAGACCGGATATAGTGAATGCGGGGTCCGGGGAGAGCGGATATAGTGAATGCGGGGTCCGGGGAGAGCGGATATAGTGAATGCAGGGTCCTGGGTTTATTAACTTTGTTTTGCCGGTGGGACAAAACGCGTTAGAGGCTATGGCAGACAATTAGAGACCAATGAATTAATAAGATCAAAGGTTATCACAAAATCCGCATACAGAAGGCAGGAAAAATAGAACACTGAGCCTCGCTGGATGCACATCGGTACTCCACACCCAGGACTCCCAAGGAAGTCCAGCAGATAGATATAGTATTGCTGGTACGGTACTTAGAACAAAAGTTACAAATATGAAAACAGGCTGAACAGAAAAGAGAGAGAAGTGAAGAAAAAAGAGACAAAAGACAAAGAAAGGGCTCCAGGAGATGCTTTCTATTCATCTGTAATCTTTCAGGTGCGTAGGTGACCTGGCTTGCGTACATGTACCTATCTTTCCGTCTCTGTATCTGTTGGAAAACGATCCATTGTATTCCATCTATTTGGGCATCTGTTGACGTTCGTTTATAGCAGCCTCCCTTTATTAAAGTACTGGGGTTTAATTTCCCGCCGGGGAACTATCTGCATGGAATTTGTATATAAACACATGCGAAGTTACAAAGCTACAGTGTTAATTGCCATTTAATGAATTATCCAGTGAATAGGTTGTCATTGCGGCATAAATCTTGAAGAAAAGTCAATTTTAATTGCATACCTTAATTACACTGCAGTGCAAAGTTTCATAGACCCGCAGGACTCCTACATCAAGGCCCGTGCATAGTGATTTGCTTAACTTAGGCAAGAAAATTGGGCTTTTCTGAAAAAAAAATTATAGTGCGCTGATGACCTATTAAGTGGATGTTATAACAATGTTAGTCATTCGTCAAAGCAGCACCAGCACCGGGCATGACGTCCAGAATGGTGTGTGTTAGGAATGTGATTTCTTTTACTGCGGTAGATACATTAGAATGCAAGCTGCAAGGACAGGCTGGGTCTGATTTTATAATGCCAGCGCTCAGGATTCCCAGGATTGTCAATTGTCAACTATAACAATCTGTGTTGTCAACCAATATAAGGGCTCGTTACATAGTTAGTCTGGCTGAAAAAAGACAAAAGTCCATCCAGCTCAACCATAGAAAAAAAAAAGTTATAATCCTACTCCCACAGTTGACCCAGAGGAAGGCAAAAGAAACCCAGGAAAGGCATGATCCAATTTGCTCCTGCAGGGAAAAAAAACCTTCCTGATTCCCGGAAAGGCAATCGGATATTCCCTGGATCAACTTTACCTATAAATGTTATATCCAGTTATATTCTGTGTATCCAAGAAAGGATCCAGGACTTTCCTACAGCAATCCACTGAGCTGGCCACAACCAACTCTTCAGGGAGTCTATTCCACATTCTCACAGCTCTTACTTTGAAGAAACCTTTCCGTGTTTGGAGATTACATTTTTTTCCTCCAGACGTAAAGAGCGCCCCCTTGTCCTCTGTGATGACCTCAGGGTGAATAACTACACCGAGTTCACTATATGAACCACTGATGTATTTATACATGGAGATCATATCCCCCTTATGTATTTATACATGGAGATCATATCCCCCCTTATGTATTATACATGGAGTTCATATCCCCCTTATGTATTATACATGGAGATCATATACCCCCTTAAGTATTATACATGGAGATCATACCCCCCTTATGTATTATACATGGTGATCATATCCCTCCTTATGTATTATACATGGTGATCATATCCCCCCTTATGTAATATACATGGAGATCATATCCCCCTTATGTATTATACATGGAGATCATATCCCTCCTTATGTATTATACATGGAGATCATATCCCTCCTTATGTATTATACATGGAGATCATATCCCCCCCCTTATGTATTATACATGGAGATCATATCCCCCCTTATGTAATATACATGGAGATCATATCCCCCCCTTATGTATTATACATGGAGATCATATCCCCCTTATGTATTATACATGGAGATCATATCCCCCCTTATGTATTATACATGGAGATCATATCCCCCCTTATGTATTTATACATGGTGATCATACCCCCCCTTATGTATTATACATGGAGATCATATCCCCCTTATGTATTATACATGGAGATCATATCCCCCTTATGTATTATACATGGAGATCATATCCCTCCTTATGTATTATACATGGAGATCATATCCCCCTTATGTATTATACATGGTGATCATATCCCCCCTTATGTATTATACATGGAGATCATATCCCCCCTTATGTATTATACATGGAGATCATATCCCCCCTTATGTATTATACATGGAGATCATATCCCCCTTATGTATTATATATGGAGATCATATCCCTCCTTATGTATTATACATGGAGATCATATCCCTCCTTATGTATTATACATGGAGATCATATCCCCCCTTATGTATTATACATGGAGATCATATCCCCCTTATGTATTATACATGGAGATCATATCCCTCCTTATGTATTATACATGGAGATCATATCCCTCCTTATGTATTATACATGGAGATCATATCCCCCTTATGTATTATACATGGAGATCATATTCCCCCCCTTATGTATTATACATGGTGATCATATCCCCCCTTATGTATTATACATGGTGATCATATCCCCCCTTATGTATTATACATGGTGATCATATCCCCCCTTATGTATTATACATGGAGATCATATCCCTTTTATGTATTATACTTGGTTATATCCCCCCCTTATGTATTATACATGGAGATCATATCCCCCTTATGTATTATACATGGAGATCATATCCCTCCTTATGTATTATACATGGAGATCATATCCCTCCTTATGTATTATACATGGAGATCATATCCCCCCTTATGTATTATACATGGAGATCATATCCCCCCCTTATGTATTATACATGGTGATCATATCCCCCCTTATGTATTATACATGGTGATCATATCCCCCCTTATGTATTATACATGGAGATCATATCCCCCCCTCATATATTATACATGGAGATCATATCCCCCCCCCCTTATGTATTATACATGGAGATCATATCCCCCCCTTATGTATTATACATGGAGATCATATCCCCCCTTATGTATTATACATGGAGATCATATCCCCCGCTTATGTATTATACATGGTGATCATATCCCCCCTTATGTATTATACATGGAGATCATATCCCCCTTATGTATTATACATGGTGATCATATCCCCCTTATGTATTATACATGGAGATCATATCCCCCCCTTATGTATTATACATGGAGATCATATCCCCCCCCCTTATGTATTATACATGGAGATCATATCCCCCCCTTATGTATTATACATGGAGATCATATCCCCCCCCTTATGTATTATACATGGAGATCATATCCCCCCCTTATGTATTATACATGGAGATCATATCCCCCCTTATGTATTATACATGGAGATCATATCCCCCCCTTATGTATTATACATGGAGATCATATCCCCCTTATGTAATATACATGGTGATCATATCCCCCTTATGTATTATACATGGAGATCATATCCCCCCTTATGTATTATACATGGTGATCATATCCCCCTTATGTATTATACATGGAGATCATATCCCCCCTTATGTATTATACATGGAGATCATATCCCTCCTTATGTATTATACATGGAGATCATATCCCACCTTATGTATTATACATGGAGATCATATCCCACCTTATGTATTATACATGGAGATCATATCCCCCCCCCTTATGTATTATACATGGAGATCATATCCCCCCTTGTGTATTATACATGGAGATCATATCCCCCCTTATGTATTATACATGGAGATCATATCCCACCTTATGTAATATACATGGAGATCATATCCCCCTTATGTATTATACATGGTGATCATATCCCCCCTTATGTATTATACATGGAGATCATATCCCCACCTTATGTATTATACATGGAGATCATATCCCACCTTATGTATTATACATGGAGATCATATCCCCCCTTATGTATTATACATGGAGATCATATCCCCCCTTATGTATTATACATGGTGATCATATCCCCCCTTATGTATTATACATGGAGATCATATCCCCCCTTATGTATTATACATGGAGATCATATCCCCCTTATGTATTATTCATGGTGATCATATCCCCCCCCTTATGTATTATACAAGGTGATCATATCCCCCCTTATGTATTATACATGGTGATCATATCCCCCCCTTATGTATTATACATGGTGATCATATCCCACCTTATGTATTATACATGGAGAGCATATCCTACCTTATGTATTATACATGGAGATCATATCCCACCTTATGTATTATACATGGAGATCATATCCCCCCTTATGTATTATACGTGGAGATCATATCCCCCCTTATGTATTATACGTGGAGATCATATCCCCCCCCCCTTATGTATTATACGTGGAGATCATATCCCCCCTTATGTATTATACGTGGAGATCATATCCCCCCTTATGTATTATACATGGAGATCATATCCCCCCCCCCCTTATGTATTATACATGGAGATCATATCCCCCTTATGTATTATACATGGAGATCATATCCCCCCTTATGTATTATACATGGAGATCATATCCCCCTTATGTATTATACATGGAGATCATATCCCCCCTTATGTATTATACATGGAGATCATATCCCCCCTTATGTATTATAAATGGCGATCATATCCCCCCTTATGTATTATACATGGAGATCATATCCCACCTTATGTATTATACATGGAGAGCATATCCTACCTTATGTATTATACATGGAGATCATATCCCACCTTATGTATTATACATGGAGATCATATCCCCCCTTATGTATTATACGTGGAGATCATATCCCCCCTTATGTATTATACGTGGAGATCATATCCCCCCCCCCTTATGTATTATACGTGGAGATCATATCCCCCTTATGTATTATACATGGAGATCATATCCCCCCTTATGTATTATACATGGAGATCATATCCCCCCCCCCTTATGTATTATACATGGAGATCATATCCCCCTTATGTATTATACATGGAGATCATATCCCCCCTTATGTATTATACATGGAGATCATATCCCCCTTATGTATTATACATGGAGATCATATCCCCCCTTATGTATTATACATGGAGATCATATCCCCCCTTATGTATTATACATGGAGATCATATCCCCCCTTATGTATTATACATGGAGATCATATCCCCCCTTATGTATTATAAATGGCGATCATATCCCCCCTTATGTATTATACATGGAGATCATATCCCCCTTATGTATTATACATGGAGATCATATCCCCCCTTATGTATTATACATGGAGATCATATCCCCCCTTATGTATTATAAATGGCGATCATATCCCCCCTTATGTATTATACATGGAGATCATATCCCCCCTTATGTATTATAAATGGCGATCATATCCCCCTTATGTATTATACATGGAGATCATATCCCCCCTTATGTATTATAAATGGCGATCATATCCCCCCTTATGTATTATACATGGAGATCATATCCCCCTTATGTATTATACATGGAGATCATATCCCCCTTATGTATTATACATGGAGATCATATCCCCCCTTATGTATTATACATGGAGATCATATCCCCCCTTATGTATTATACATGGAGATCATATCCCCCCTTATGTATTATACATGGTGATCATATCCCCCCTTATGTATTATACATGGAGATCATATCCCTCCTTATGTATTATACATGGAGATCATACCCCCCCCCCCCTTATGTATTATACATGGAGATCATACCCCCCCCTTATGTATTATACATGGAGATCATATCCCCCCCTTATGTATTATACATGGAGATCATATCCCTCCTTATGTATTATACATGGAGATCATACCCCCCCCCCTTATGTATTATACATGGAGATCCTATCCCCCCTTATGTATTATACATGGAGATCATATCCCCCCTTATGTATTATACATGGAGATCATATCCCCCTTATGTATTATACATGGAGATCATATCCCCCCTTATGTATTATACATGGTGATCATATCCCCCCTTATGTATTATACATGGAGATCATACCCCCCCTTATGTATTATACATAGAGATCATATCCCCCCCTTATGTATCATACATGGAGATCATATCCCCCTTATGTATTATACACGATGCTAACGCTTCAGTGTAAACAGCACTGTGTGCTGCCATGTGTAGATTTTCGTAGGCGCTTCAGGAGCGTTAAAAACGCTTCCCAAACTCCTGTCTAATGCCTTCTAACAATGGCTAGTGTGAACATAGCCTTAGAAAGTAATAAACACCATCAGCTCAAAACAATTGTGAAGATTTTATTGAGCGCCAGCAAAGCCATAAACCAGGCTCAAAAGGCTTAAAATATGGATAAAATTAGTTGAGAAGCCACGTAAGATCAAAGCCTCCACTTACATGATCCATATTGTGGTGGCAATGCTATGGGACTGCTGGTACCTAGGTATGTTGCGTGCTGTAGCGGCTATGCCAAATGGCAAGCACCATCTCCAGACTGGGACCACGCACACCAGATGTGACCTATCACCATTGTCAAGTCATGTCATGGGTCTGATTTTAATGGCTCTTTGTATGCATTTGCAGTCTATACATTTTTTTACTTGTGTGTACGTAATGTATAGTAGAAATTAAGGGTTTATGACAGTACTAGGCCTTGCAACTAAGTAAATACAGAGAAAGAAAAGCATCCGGGGTTCTCATAAATGCAGAGTGAGGAGCTCCAGAATGTTCCTATTGAGTGGTGATCTTTTGGCTTGGGTTTTGGTATTCCTTGATTGGGTTCTGGAGTTTAGAGGCTTCAGAGAGCTTTGGGAAGGACACCTATCACATCACAGTGCCCCTAGCAACCACAGCCCCGCAACAACACAATCTACCTTGCAGTAACAGCCCCCCACCAACACAATCCCCCTTGCAGTAACAGCCCCCCACCAACACAATCCCCCTTGCAGTAACAGCCTCCCACCAACACAATCCCCCTTGCAGTAACAGCCCCCCACCAACACAATCCCCCTTTCAGTAACAGCCCCCCACCAACTCAATCCGCCTTGCAGTAACAGCCCCCCACCAACACAATCCGCCTTGCAGTAACAGCCCCCACCAACACAATCCGCCTTGCAGTAACAGCCCCCCACCAACACAATCCGCCTTGCAGTAACAGCCCCCCACAACACAATCCCCCTTTCAGTAACAGCCCCCCCACCAACACAATCCCCCTTTCAGTAACAGCCCCCCACCAACACAATCCCCCTTTCAGTAACAGCCCCCCACCAACACAATCCCCCTTGCAGTAACAGCCCCCCACCAACACAATCCCCCTTGCAGTAACAGCCCCTCCACCAACACAATCCCCTTTCAGTAACAGCCCCCCACCAACACAATCCGCCTTGCAGTAACAGCCCCCCCACCAACACAATCCCCCTTTCAGTAACAGCCCCCCCCCCACCAACACAATCCCCCTTTCAGTAACAGCCCCCCCCACCAACACAATCCCCCTTTCAGTAACAGCCCCCCCACCAAACACAATCCCCCTTTCAGTAACAGCCCCCCCACCAACACAATCCCCCTTTCAGTAACAGCCCCCCCACCAACACAATCCCCCTTTCAGTAACAGCCCCCCACCAACACAATCCCCCTTGCAGTAACAGCCCCCCACCAACACAATCCCCCTTGCAGTAACAGCCCCCCCACCAACACAATCCTCCTTTCAGTAACAGCCCCCCACCAACACAATCCCCCTTGCAGTAACAGCCCCCCACCAACACAATCCCCCTTGCAGTAATAGCCCCCCTTTCCTCCCTTAGAGTGAAGAGTAACTGAGGACACTGTGGGATGGCTGCAAAGGAGGAACTGTTGTGTCATTGGAAGTTGTAATGTGAAGGGGGCCACTGATGTAGTGGGAGGGACTATGATGTGGAAGGGGGTTGAGATCACTGAAGTAAAGGGGGGGGGGGGGGGTTGGAATTGTAAAGCAAATATGTGGAAGGGGGGCTGAGGACATTGATGTAAATGAGGGGGGAGGACTGTGATGCAAAAGGGACTGCAGACATTGATGTAAAGAGTGGACTGTTGTAATTGGAGGGTTTGATATGAAGGGTAGGTTTAAGACACTGGCGTACATGGGGGACTGTGATGTAAGGGGGGGGGGGACTGTGATGCCAGTGTAAGTTGTGATCTTAAGGGGTGGGGAGCTGAGGACGCTGATGTAATAGGAAGGCTATGATGTGGAATGGAGTGTTGAGGACACTGATGTAAAGAGGGGGGGGACTATGATGTGAATGGCAGTTGTGATCTGAGGGGGGGGGCCTGAGGACACTGATGTAATATGAGGGCTATAATGTGGAAGGGGGGCTGAAGATACTGATGTACAGGGGGGACTGTGATGTAAATGGGATGTAAAGAGGGGGACTGTGATGTGAAGGGGGGCTGAGGACGCTGATGTAAAGGGGTGGGGGTGCTCTGTGATGTGAATGAGAGTTGTCATCTGAAGGGTGGGGGTTGAGGACACCAATGTAGTGGGAGGGCTATGATATGGAAGGGGGCTGAGGACACTGATGTTAATGGGGGGAGTAGGTGAGGCGGTGATGTAAAGGGTGGTTGCGATGAAGGGGCTGAGGACTCTGACGTAAAGAGGGGACTGTGATGTACAGGGAGGTTCGGTGTGATGGGCAGGCTGAAGACACTGATGTACAGGGGGGCTGTGATGTAAAGTGGGGTGGAGGGAATGTGATTTGAATGGGAGTTGTGATCTGAAGGGGGGGGCTGAGGACACTGATGTAGTGGGAGGGCTATGATATGGAAGGGGGGTTTAGGACACTGATGTTAATGGTGGGGGGTGTGAGGCGGTGATGTAAAGGGTGGTTGTGAAGAAGGGGCTGAGGACAATGATGTACAGGGGTACTGTAATGTAAAGGGGGGGGGAATGTGATTTGAATGGGAGTTGTGATCTGAAGGGGGGGGGCTGAGGACACAGATGTAGTGGGAGGGCTATGATATGGAAGGGGGGTTTAGGACACTGATGTTAATGGTGGGGGGTGTGAGGCGGTGATGTAAAGGGTGGTTGTGAAGAAGGGGCTGAGGAAAATGATGTACAAGGGTACTGTAATGTAAAGGGGGGGGGGGGGAATGTGATTTGAATGGGAGTTGTGATCTGAAGGGGGGGGGGGCTGAGGACACTGATGTAGTGGGAGGGCTATGATATGGAAGGGGGGCTGAGGTCACTGATGTTAATGGTGGGGGGTGTGAGGCGGTGATGTAAAGGGTGGTTGTGAAGAAGGGGCTGAGGACAATGATGTACAAGGGTACTGTAATGTAAAGGGGGGGGGGGGGAAATGTGATTTGAATGGGAGTTGTGATCTGAAGGGGGGGGGCTGAGGACACTGATGTAGTGGGAGGGCTATGATATGGAAGGGGGGTTTAGGACACTGATGTTAATGGTGGGGGGTGTGAGGCGGTGATGTAAAGGGTGATTGTGAAGAAGGGGCTGAGGACACTGATGTACAGGGGGACTGTAATGTAAAGGGGGGGGAATGTGATTTGAATGGGAGTTGTGATCTGAAGGGGGAACTGATGTAGTGTGAGGGCTATGATATGGAAGGGGGGCTGAGGTCACTGATGTTAATGGGGGGGGGGGGGGGGGCGGTGATGTAAAGGGTGGTTGTGAAGAAGGGGCGGAGGACACTGATGTAAAGAGGGGACTGTGATGTTCAGGGAGGTTTGGTGTGATGGGAATGTTGAAGACACTGATGTACAGGGGGACTGTGATGTAAAGGGGGGGGGGGGTGATTTGAATGGGAGTTGTGATCTGGGGGGGGGGGAGATGCTAATGAGAGGACTATGATGTGGAAAGGGGGTTGAGGACATGATGTATAAGGGTGGAGCTATGATGTACAGGGGGGTTTGATGTGAAGGGTAGGCTGAAGACACTGATGTACAGAGTGGGGCTGTGATGTAAAGGGGGGGGGGGGGTGATGTGTTCTAGTACAAACACGAGATTCGGACTTCTGCAGGAAGAAAATTTTCCGGACTAAACCTTAACGTCCCAAGATCACGGTTTATACTTATAGCTTCTGTGTTTTAACAAAATGTTTCGTTTTTTTTTGTATTTTTTTTAATTATTTGTAATTCTGTGTCTTGTAGTTCCTTTGTAATAAAACTTCCTTCTTCTCCTTCTCAGGGTCCCCTGGATAATGACACCGTGATACATGTGGCTTTGATCGCAGAGAGCCAGAGGTAAGACGATGAAAGCCTTCTGTGCACAGAAAACATATTCATACCCAACAAGACTTTAAGATCGCCTATAAATAATGACGGCTAAGCCGGAACGTGTTGTCTTGTTGACGGGATAAAAGTCGATGAATGGTGAGTGACTGTGTGTTAGGACTGTACGCCGTACGGCACAACTGGATAATCCAGGGACTGTGAGGAGCAGGTGAGACCTCAGCGAATAAAGAGATCAATAAAAGTCTGTCGTTTTATTATTCATTTGCTGGTGAATGGCACCTACAGCCTCCATGGCGTTGTATTTATCCCTGCTCTTAAGGAAAAACAAACTGAATCCTGTATTCACAATGTAACATTTAAAGCATGCAGGCTTAGTGGAGACGTCTACTTAACCCCTTCCTGTCGGCCCATATCGACAAACGGCCGGACGGGAGCGCTGCCCATGCGGGGGGACGTTTCTAAATGTCCCCCCACATCCATTGCCTGTGCTTGTCCCTGGGAGCGCGCAGCACCGCGATCAGTGCCCACTGTGTCTTTCAGACACAGTGGAACACAGATTGCTGTCCGGGACCTTTGTGTGATGTCCTGATTCATGTGATCACTGATTGGCCAATCAGTGATCACATGAACAGTAGTAAATAAGATGTCACTTTCTGACACCATTGCTTACTACTTGTGAAATCTGTGAATGATCACAGAGGTCACATGGTACAGGGCTATTCACAACAGGCTGGTACCATGTGACCCTGCTTGAGAAAAGAGCGCGCTTCCGCTGTTAGAAGCCAACGCATGCTCCGAAACGCGTTGCATTTCATCTTGATCACTGACGACATCATGCCTACACCGACGTTGCAGTTCAGTGTGCGTCCCAGCCCCCATCTTTAGGAGTACGTGCATGCCGGCCGGCTCCACATCTGTCTCCCTCGTGAACCACGCTCCCTACCACTGAGACGCGGACGATACAGGCACCAGTGACAGCCATTCCACATGGTGTTTCTACAAAACAATACCCTACATGCTTTTATTACTCTACTACCATGTGAGTGTTCCTACTTTTTATTGTATATTAAAGTGGTCTGCTGCACTTAAAGGCGCTTCGTCTTCTCCCCTTTGTACCATGTGACAAGCTGTGACCAATCACAGCTCTCACAGTATTTCTCAATGGCTGCAGAAATGCAGCCAGAGAGAAGGAGAAATTATTGTTTTTACAGCGGCACCACTATCAGTGCCCACTGTGTCCAGAGGACACAGCGGAACACAGATCTCTGTACAGGACCTCCTGTGTGAGGTCCCGATTCATGTGATCACTGATTGGCCAATCAGTGATCACATGAACAGCAGTAAACAAGATGTCACTTCCTGACATCATTGCTTACTACTTGTGAAATCTGTGAATGGTCACATGGTACAGGGCTGTTCACAACAGCCTTGTACCATGTGACAAGCTGTGACCAATCACAGCTCACACAGTATTTCTCAATTGCTGCAAGAATGCAGCCAGAGAGAAGGTGAAATTATTTTTTTTACAGCGGCACCGCGATCAGTGCCCACTATGTCCAGAGGACACAGCGGAACTCTCCTAGATTGTAAGCTCCCAGGATCAGGGCCCTCCTTTCCCTCTTGTATTGAACTGTATTGTTGCTGTATTGTCTCCCGTTATATTGTAAAGCGCTGAGCAAACTGTTGGCGCCATAAATCCTGTATAATAATAATAATATAAATCCTGTATAATAATAATATATAAATCCTGTATAATAATAATATATAAATCCTGTATAATAATAATATATAAATCCTGTATAATAATAATATATAAATCCTGTATAATAATAATATATAAATCCTGTATAATAATAATATATAAATCCTGTATAATAATAATAATATAAATCCTGTATAGTAATAATATATAAATCCTGTATAATAATAATAACACAGATCGCTATTCGGGACCTCTGTGTGAGGTCCCGATTATTCATGTGATCACTGATTGGCCAATCAGTGATCACATGAACAGTAGTAACAAGATGTCACATCCTGACATCATTGCTTACTACTTGTGAAATCTGAATGATCACAGAGGTCACATGGCACAAGGCTATTCACAACAGCTTTGTACCATGTAACAAGCTGTGACCAATCACAGCTCACACAGTATTTCTCAGTGGCTGCAGGAATGCAGCCAGAGAGAAGGAGAAATTATTGCTTTTACAGCCTTCATGGGTGTAAAAGCAATCAGTGTAAAAAAAAAGAAAAAAAAAAATCTTCATCACCCCCCACAAATAGTACAGTGTTACCATGGTGACACTGTACTGCTAGGGTGACAGTATGTAAAAAAAAAAACAAATAATATAAAAAAAAAAAAAGTAAACAAAATTTGAAAAAATTATAATGTTTGGTTATAAACTATTTTTTTTTCTAAAAAGATAGCTGAATACATTTTGGCCAAGATTTACGAAGAAAGATTATTTATTTGCAAAATTTTATAAGAAAAATACTTTTTTTAAAAACATTTTTTGGAATTTTCTCATTTATATAGCGAAAAAATAAAAATCCCAGTGGCGATTAAGTACCACCAAAATAAAGTTTTATCTGTCTCAAAAAATGCTAAAAAAATTCATATGGGTACAGTGTTGCATGACTGCGCAATTATTATTCAAAGTGTGATAGCGCTGAAAATTGGCCTGAACTGGAAGGGGGGGGGGGAAAAGTGTCCGGACTGGAAGGGGGGGGGAAAGTGTCCGGACTGGAAGGGGGGGGAAAGTGTCTGGACTGGAAGGGGCGGAAAGTGTCCGGACTGGAAGGGGGGGAAAGTGTCCGGACTGGAAGGGGGGGAAAGTGTCCGGACTGGAAGGGGGGGAAAGTGTCCGGACTGGAAGGGGGGGAAAGTGTCCGGACTGGAAGGGGGGGAAAGTGTCCGGACTGGAAGGGGGGGAAAGTGTCCGGACTGGAAGGGGGGGAAAGTGTCCGGACTGGAAGGGGGTGAAAGTGTCCGGACTGGAAGGGGGGAAAGTGTCCGGACTGGAAGAGGGTGAATGTGTCCGGACAGGAAGGGGGTGAAAGTGTCCGGACTGGAAGGGGGTGAAAGTGTCCGGACTGGAAGGGGGGGGAAAGTGTCCGGACAGGAAGGGGGTGAAAGTGTCCGGACTGGAAGGGGGGGGAAAGTGTCTGGACAGGAAGGGGGGGAAAGTGTCTGGACAGGAAGGGGGTGAAAGTGTCCGGACTGGAAGGGGGGGAAAGTGTCCGGACTGGAAGGGGGGGAAAGTGTCTGGACTGGAAGGGGGTGAAAGTGTCCGGACAGGAAGGGGGGGAAAGTGTCCGGACTGGAAGGGGGGGAAAGTGTCCGGACTGGAAGGGGGGGAAAGTGTCCGGACTGGAAGGGGGGGAAAGTGTCCGGACTGGAAGGGGGGGAAAGTGTCCGGACTGGAAGGGGGGGAAAGTGTCCGGACTGGAAGGGGGGAAAGTGTCCGGACTGGAAGGGGGGGAAAGTGTCCGGACTGGAAGGGGGTGAAAGTGTCCGGACATGAAGTGGTTAACAATATAGCAGGCCTGGTATGAAAATGCAATGTCTGCCTTATTAGTTAGCCTCCTACCTTCCATGAAATGAGCGAAGTTGAAGCAAAACAAAACAAAAAAAAAAATCAAAGGAGGAAGTTAAAAATACTCACTTTGCACCCTGACTTCCAAAGCCAATAAAATATCGGCTCTCCAGCGATACCGAGTGTGGATGCGATGCCTGATAGGTTGCTAAAAATTGCTGGGCTGCTGTAATGTGGATTCTTGTTTGAACATGAAGGATGTTGCTGTGACTGACCTGTTGTTGTCCATTGTCTAGACTGCAAGTCTTCCTGAACACATACGGTATTCAGACACAAACACCTCAACAAGTGGAGCCCATCCAGATCTGGCCACAGCAGGAGCTGGTAAAGGTGAGTGACAGCACAACGGAAATTCACTGAATGGTAGAAATAAAAAAAAAAAGGTACCAAACATTCATAATATAAGTGACTCAGTGCCGTGCAGTATACAGTGCTTTGAAAAAGTATTCATACCCCTTGAAATTTTCCACATTTTGTCATGTTACAACCAAAAACATCAATGTATTGTATAGGAATTTTATGTGATAGACCAACACAAAGTGGCAGATTATTGTGAAATGGAAGGAAAATGAGAAATGGTTTTCAAAATGTTTTACAAATAAAAATCTGAAAAGTGTGACATGCATTTGTATTCAGCCCCCTTTACTCTGATACCCCTAACTAAAATCTAGTGGAACCAATTGCCTTCAGAGGTCACCTAATTAGTAAATAGAGTCCCCTGTGTGTCATGTCATCTCAGTATAAATACAGTGTTATGTTAATCCCTCAGAGGTTTGTTAGAGAACATTCATGAACAAACAGCATCATGAAGGCCAAGGAACACACCAGACAGGTCAGGGATAAAGTTGTGGAGAAGTTTAAAGCAAGGTTAGGTTATAAAAAAATGTCCCAAGCTTTTTTGCAAATAAATCTGTGAAAAGTGTGGTGTACATTTGTTTTCAGCCCCCCCCCCCCCTCCCGGAGTCAATACTTTGTAGGACCTTCTTTGTCTGCAATTCCAGCTGCAAGTCTTTTTGGGGATGTCTCTCCCAGCTTTGCACATCTGGAGAGGGACATTTCTGATCATTCTTCTTTGTAAAATCTCTCAAGCTCTGTCAGGTTGGATGGAGAGCGCCTGAGAACAGCAATTTTCAGGTCTGGCCACAGATTCTCTATTGGATTTGGGTCTGGACTGTGACTGGGCCATCCTAACACATGAAGATGCTTTGATCGGAACCATTCCATTGTAGCTCTGGCTGGATGTTTTGGGTCGTTGTCCTGCTGGAAGGGGAACCTCTGCCCTGGTCTCAAGTCTTTTGCAGACTCTAATAGGTTTTCTTCTAAGATTGCCCTGTATTTGGCCCCATCCATCTTCCCATCAACTCTGACCAGCTTCCCTGTCCCTGCAGAAGAAAAGCATCCCCACAACATGCTGCTGCCACCACCATGTTTCACGGTGGGGACGGTGTGTTCAGGGTGATGTGCAGTGTTTGTTTTCTACCATTGACCCGAGTAATTTGAGGTGTGATATTGCCCTAGAGGAGGAGTACTCAAAGCGCATTTGACCTACTTAAAAAAGGGGGTCAAACATCGCAGTGAGTGCGGTGAAATAGAGGGAGCACAATTGGAAGCACCTATCTCTCTTTTTTTTATCACCTACCCTCTTAAATTGGGCAGCATAGTGAATAATTGGTTAGCACTTCCGCCTGGCAGTACTCGGGTCGTCGGTTCAAATCCCAACCATGGCACCACCTGCCTGGAGTTTGCATGTTCTCCCTGTGCCTGCGCGGGTTTCATCCGGGTACTCCGGTTTCCTCCCACACTCCAAAGACATGCTGGGAGGTTAATTGAATCCTGTCTAAATTGTCCCTAGTATGTGTATGTATGAATGTGAGTTAGGGACCTTAGATTGTACGCCTTTTGAGGGTTAGGGACCTTAGATTGTACGCCCCTTGAGGGTTAGGGACTGATATGAATGTATAATATATATGTAAAGTGGCACCACCTGCCTGGAGTTTACATGTTCTCCCTGTGCCTGCGTGGGTTTTCTTCGGGTACTCCGGTTTCCTCCCACACTCCAAAGACATGCTGGGAGGTGAATTGAATCCTGTCTAAATTGTCCCTAGTATGTGTATGTATGAATGTGAGTTAGGGACCTTAGATTGTACGCCCCTTGAGGGTTAGGGACTGATATGAATGTATAATATATATGTAAAGTGGCACCACCTGCCTGGAGTTTACATGTTCTCCCTGTGCCTGCGTGGGTTTTCTTCGGGTACTCCGGTTTCCTCCCACACTCCAAAGACATGCTGGGAGGTGAATTGAATCCTGTCTAAATTGTCCCTAGTATGTGTATGTATGAATGTGAGTTAGGGACCTTAGATTGTACGCCCCTTGAGGGTTAGGGACCTTAGATTGTACGCCCCTTGAGGGTTAGGGACCTTAGATTGTACACCCCTTGAGGGTTAGGGACCTTAGATTGTACGCCCCTTGAGGGTTAGGGACCTTAGATTGTACACCCCTTGAGGGTTAGGGACCTTAGATTGTACACCCCTTGAGGGTTAGGGACCTTAGATTGTACGCCCCTTGAGGGTTAGGGACCTTAGATTGTACACCCCTTGAGGGTTAGGGACCTTAGATTGTACACCCCTTGAGGGTTAGGGACCTTAGATTGTACGCCCCTTGAGGGTTAGGGACTGATGGGAATGTACAATATATATGTAAATTGACGGCACTATATAAATACCTGTAATAAATAAATAAAAATTAATACATTTTGCTCACTAAAGCTCTATAAAACATTGGACTTTATGTATGGACTATGAATTTATCGATGTATTGTTATCGATGCACAATTTAGGTCGCTGCACTTTTGTTTGTTTTAGGAGGAAGGTGCATTATAGTACAGCTCATATTGTAAGAGCAGTTGCAGTGTGGTATCGAACCTTCCCACATTAAGGAATACACCATTCATAGAGTAAAAAAAAGGGGGGGGTGTATTATAGTACTCTTTGTACTTACCATTTTGTGCACCAGCTTTTTGTTTTGGGTTTGTTACGTTTTTTTGGGATGCATATTTTGCACATTTGTATAATTTCACTTTCACTTGATTACAATAAGGGGCAGCTCTTCACCATTTATTTTAGTAGTCAAATACAATTGACGACACAAAATATATAATATTATTATGACTCCCGGTGTCATTGTGCTAAATAATAATAATATTGTGCCCACACTGTACCAACAATGTCAATCTGCAGCTGACCCTAAAATGTGTGACTACACGTGAACATGTACAGTCATGAATAGGTAGGTGCTGTGCACAGGGTCTTCCTATTCACGATTGTAAACAATAGGTGACACGGCTGGATTATTGGACAAAAGGATTTGTGTGAATATATATGGATACTTGGAATCTCTTTGTTTAATCAGTTAATAGTGTGGATTGCTTCAGATATATTGTTTGACATAAAAGAATACATTGTATGCATGTCCTTGTAATACATTTATTTTTTTTGCTTTTTGTTTTTTTTTTTAATGTTCATGTGATGTAATATTACACGGGATATAATTATTTATCAGTAGGAGTAGTTATACTGCATGGCACTGAGTCATTTACATTACACTGCCAAACGTATTGGCCCCGCCCTCCCAATCATGTGATTCAAGTCCTCCAATCCCCTCCATGGACACAGGTGTATACAATCAAGCCCCTAGGCATGCAGACGGCTTCTACAAACATTGGTGAAAGAATGGGTCGCTCTCAGGAGCTCAGTGACTCCAAGCGTGGTCCCGTGATAGGTGGTCACCTGGGCAATAAGTCCATCCGTGACATTTCCTGGCTACTAAATATTCCACGCTCAACTGTTAGTGGGATCATAACAAAGTGGAAGCAACTGGGAACAACCGCAAATCAGCCACCAAGTGGTAGGCCACGTCACATGACAGGGCGAGGTCAGCGCATGCTTGAAGCACACAGTGCGCAGAAGTCACCAACTGTCTGCAGAGTCAATAGCTAAAGACCTCCAAACTTGGTGTGGCCTTCAGATGAGCCCAACAACAGTGCGTAGAGAGCTTCATGGAATGGGTTTCCATGGCCAAGCAGCTGCATCCAAGCCTTCCATCACCAAGTGCAATGCAAAGCGTCGGATGCCGTGGTGTAAAGCACGCCGCCACTGGACTCTAGAGCATGGAGACGTGTTCTCTGGAGTGATCAATCACGCTTCTCTGTCTGGCAATCCGATGGACATGTCTGGGTTTGGCGGTGGCCAGGAGAACGGTACTGCATTGTGCCAAGTGTAAAGTTTGGTGGAGGGGGGATTATGGTGTGGGGTTGTTTTTCAGGGGTTGGGCTTGGCCCCCTAGTTCCAGTAAAGGGAACTCCTAGGGCCAGTTAACACCACAAAAACGCCCTCCTGATGTGTTCCGGGTGTGTTTTTTGCTTCCAGATCACACCACACGCAGTTCCGGGGTGTTTTTGATGTGTTTTGCTGTGTTCCAGTACAGCTCTGTGCAGAAACAGTTCTGCGTGTTCTCCTTTTTTCTCTGCAACTGGAACTGACTGCACAGGTGTGAACTAGGGCCATTGGAATACATGGAAAATACTGTGCATGCATTTTTGTTGCAGAAAAAAACGCACTGGGCTGCATCTGGTGTGAACCAGCCCTTAAGGCATCAGCACACCAAGACATTTTTGACAATTTCATGCTCCCAACTTTGTGGGAAGAGTTTGGGGATGGCCCCTTCCTGTTCCAACATGACTGCCCACCAGTGCACAAAGCAAGGTCCATAAAGACATGGAGTAGCCAGTTTGGGGTGGAGGAACTTGACTGTCCGGCACAGAGTCCTGACCTCAACCCCATAGAACACCTTTGGGATGAATTAGAGCGGAGACTGCGAGCCAGGCCTCCTCCCCCGACATCAGTGCCTGACCTGACAAATGTGCTTCTGGAAGAATGGTCCAACCTTCCCATAGACACCCTCCTAAACCTTGTGGACGGCCTTCCCAGAAGAGTTGAAGCTGTTATAGCTGCAAAGGGCGGGGCCAACCCGATATTGAACCCTACGGACTAAGACTGGGAGGCCATTAAAGTTCATGAGTGTGGAAAGGCCAGTGTACTGATACTTTTGGCAGTATAATGTATGTGTGGTGGTCAGGGGCGGTGGTCAGGGGAGGACTGACAACTCATGGGGCCCCCTGGCAATAGTGGATCATGGGGCCCCTGTGTCCTTGCCCAAACTCAGAAAAGCCTATGAAAAAGGTACCAGGGGCATCTCATGGGGCCCCTACTGACCCCGGGCCCTCGGGCATTGCCCGAGTTTCCAAATGGTCAGTCCGCCCCTGGTGGTGGTCAGGGGTCTTCAAACCTTTTGGCCCATATAGCATGCTTCCAGTGGGACTGTGGCGGAATACAAGCAGAGTCCTAATTCAATTAAAAGGTGAGTCAGTACTGAAACACAAGTGTTCAGGGTGAGATGAGTCCTTGAGCTGAAGTGTTATTGAGGCTCTTGGTTATGAATCAGGCATAAAGCTTTGTGTGGGAGTAGAGCCTATGTAGGCACAGGCATCCCCGCCAGAGAGGATCTGGGTAAATATCAGTATTTATCCTTGACTATGAATCTGGAAGTCTGTAGAATAATTAATACCAGCTTTGCCAGTCACAGCTCAGCCTCCTGCCAACTCCGAGGATCCCTCTGTCTCTGCAGACCCCGATACGGGGTACAGAGCCAGGCAAGCTGTCTGCCTATAATAATGTAATGCACGGGTTGTTCACCTTTGTAGTTCAAAATATAGAAAAAAATTACCAGACGCATCACATTCCCTGATGTATTTCATTCAGATATATGCTTACCCTTGCATATTTATAAATGACTTCTATGCTGTGAAAATTACAATTTTTATTGATTCAGCTGTTATGTGAGCAGAATGTAAAGCGAACGATACGATCACTTGTAGGCTTTCCTGCTTGTAAACTTTCATCCTAGAATCTATGAAGGGAGAAAGGGATATAATACACAGGGTGCCAACATCCCTGAAGAATACAAAGGGGGGAGTCCTCTTTTTGGATGGGACTTTACAGCCATTAGATGCACTTCGTTGGACACACCTGTTATATCACTTTATAGCGGGTTGTCCTCTAAATTCCAGCTTTGATTATCATCAGGCCACTAATATCTTCCTATGCAAATTTCTCTCAAATCACCACCTCGCACTCATACACTGCCCTATCAACATCAGTGAGCAAGTGGTCTTGTTGCTGATGCGTTTGGGCATGGCCCCTTCAGGAGGCATCTGGGCGGCATTTATCCTTTGCTGGTTTCTCTGGTTTTCCTTATTTTTATGCTCTATCAATCTTGCTTGAGATACAGTCAGGTCCATAAATATTGGGACATCGACACAATTCTAACATTTTTGGCTCTATACACCACCATAATGGATTTGAAATGAAACAAACAAGTTGTGTTTTAACTGCAGACTGTCAGCTTTAATTTGAGGGTATTTACATCCAAATAAGGTGAACGGTGTAGGAATTACAACAGTTTGCATATGTGCCTCCCACTTGTTAAGGGACCAAAAGTAATGGGACAGAATAATAATCATAATTCAAACTTTCACTTTTTAATACTTGGTTGCAAATCCTTTGCAGTCAATTACAGCCTGAAGTGTGGAACGCATAGACATCACCAGACGCTGGGTTTCATCCCTGGTGATGCTCTGCCAGGCCTCTACTGCAACTGTCTTCAGTTCCTGCTTGTTCTTGGGGCATTTTCCCTTCAGTTTTGTCTTCAGCAAGTGAAATGCTCAATCGGATTCAGGTCAGGTGATTGACTTGGCCATTGCAGAACATTCCACTTCTTTCCCTTAAAAAACTCTTTGGTTGCTTTTGCAGTCTGCTTTGGGTCATTGTCCATCTGCACTGTGAAGTGTCCAATGAGTTGTGAAGCATTTGGCTGAATATGAGCAGATAATATCCCCGAAACACTTCAGAATTCATCTGGCTGCTTCTGTCAGCAGTCACATCATCAATAAATACAAGAGAACCAGTTCCATTGGCAGCCATACATGTCCACGCCATGACACTACCACCACCATGCTTCACTGATGAGGTGGTATGCTTAGGATCATGAGCAGTTCCTTTCCTTCTCCATACTCTTCGCTTCCCATCACTCTGGTACAAGTTGATCTCGGTCTCATCTGTCCATAGGATGTTGTTCCAGAACTGTGAAGGCTTTTTTAGATGTCGTTTGGCAAACTCTAATCTGGCCTTCCTGTTTTTGAGGCTCACCAATGGTTTCCATCTTGTGGTGAACCCTCTGTATTCACTCTGGTGAAGTCTTCTCTTGATTGTTGACTTTGACACACATACACCTACCTCCTGGAGAGTGTTCTTGATCTGGCCAACTGTTGTGAAGGGTGTTTTCTTCACCAGGGGAAGAATTCTTCGGTCATCCCCCACAGTTGTTTTCCGTGGTCTTCCTGGTCTTTTGGTGTTGCTGAGCTCACCGGTGCGTTCCTTCTTTTTAAGAATGTTCCAAACAGTTGTTTTGGCCACGCCTAATGTTTTTGCTATCTCTCTGATGGGTTTGTTTTGTTTTTTCAGCCTAATGATGGCTTCACTGATAGTGACAGCTCTTTGGATCTCATCTTGAGAGTTGACAGAAACAGATTCCAAATGCAAATAGCACACTTGAAATTAACTCTGGACCTTTTATCTGCTCATTGTAATTGGGATAATGAGGGAATAACACACACCTGGCCATGGAACAGCTGAGAAGCCAATTGTCCCATTACTTTTGTTCCCTTAACAAGTGGGAGGCACATATGCAAACTGTTGTAATTCCTACACCGTTCACCTGATTTGGATGTAAATACCCTCAAATTAAAGCTGACAGTCTGCAGTTAAAGCACATCTTGTTTGTTTCATTTCAAATCCATTGTGGTGGTGTATAGAGCCAAAAACGTTAGAATTGTGTCCATGTCCCAATATTTATGGACCTGACTGTATATGAGGAGTCCTTGGCTGTGTGTATGTAAAACTAGTTCTTAATCTTTTGGTGGTTTTTACCTCACATGGAATCATGCGTCATGCCTTCTAGAGCACTTCTGAGGAAGAGCTTACTGTTGATCTCGAAACGCGCCAAGTGCGATTTATGCAAGACCCAATACTACAGTTGCAGTATCATTCTTGATTACACTGCCATAATCTGTATTGTAGCTCTAGGTTTGCTTTTTAAGATTGTAAAAATAAAATTGCAAAAACATTTAAAAAAAAAAAAACTTTTTTTGAACTATTTAAGTTTATCATATAAAAAATATTGTGCCGGTAAAGTTGCATCCAAAAAGAGGACTCCCCCTTTGTATCATTCTAGAATCTAGAGGCTTGGATGAACGGCACTGTCCATGAATGCATGCTCCCACCATCATTTTTATTTATTATTTTTGGTCCTTATGCTTTTGGGCCTTCGGTTTCTTTTCATTTCCTACCCGAGACACAACAGGAAATGAGAGGAAATATATTCAAAGTGAAGGCAATTTCCCTCTTGCCACTGGAACTTTCCATTGGATGATTTCACCTTGTGACGGGAGTCACTTTGGGTGGGGGGCCCATGGAACCCAGCTCACTTTGGAGAGATGGGGAGACCCCTGTCTCAGCTCCCTATATCCCTATTATGTTTTAGTCACCCTGTGCCTGTTAGGGGTACAGGGTGATCTGTCCTAATATTGTGTAGACATGTCTAGGAGATAGGTGGGGTGGAGGGTTGTGGATTGTTTGGTGTTGTGTGGTTGAATCCCATTGTTCTATTGTTTGTCTTGCTTGGGAGCAAACTATGGGATGTATGTGTTTGTGTAGTAGCTTAGCGGGGGAGGGGGGTGTCTCCAGCAGCCCTCCCTCCTGATGGGACTATTTGCTTGTGTGAAGTTTGAATACCTGTGTGTCTCTTGTTACTAAATGTAGATTGCCTCGCCCTGTGTCATTATGCAGGGAGGGGGGGACTGTCCCTTGAGTGTATATATCTTGTATCTGTGTTGAAATAAAGTAGTCTATTTTCTGGATTACTTCAAGATTGGTGTCGTCTAGTCTTGTTTGATCGGCTATGGTATCTGTGGCCGGTGTTCAGACAGGGAAGCGGTATTCTATACCCAAGTGGAGTCTGGGGTCGGTTCCGTTACCTCATTTCCGATGACAAATCAGAATTTTGGATTTATTATCACTTTAAGTCCTTGTGACAACGCCGATCAGTGTAGCGCTACCCCCTTGAGAGCCGATGGCTTTGTGTGTGTGTCCCCCCCCCCCCTCCCCCATGTAATACGCACTTTCCAACTGGTATCCAGACACAAAGAAACAGTCCGTGGACTTGGTCTTTTGCATTTATTAGGGATTTCAACTTGGATAGGGAAAAGGGGTTATGGGATGCCTGATCTGACTTGAAGAACAACAAAATGAGGACACCTTTTCTGGCATACTGCAGCAACAGACATTTGACTGTATTCCCTCCAGAACAGCAACAGTCTTTAGCAAAGTTATCCCCTCCTAGGAGTCTGGTGTCCTTGGGTGGATTTTTAGCACAGTCCCAACTTGTAGGAACTATCAGTAACCTTAGTGAAAACACCAGCCTACCTGGCCACGGTATCTGACCTCAGGACAAGGGATTGGGTAAGTACTAAACTGTCCCCTGAAGACTTGCCATGAACTTGCCTCCAGCAAAAGTTCTCCCTTATAGGCCCTGACGGTGTAGAGGTACTCACACTGTCCTTGTCCTGCAGCTGTGGATAGAACTGTTTTCAGGTCTTCCGCTGGGCTGGTTCTTTTCCAGGATATGCAGGCTGTCCTTCCCTGGTGGACTGCAGGGCAGTGGAGCTCCCTCTTTCTGTTTTCTGCCTGCCTAGAGACAGAATCCCCCTTCTCTGGGACCCCCTCCCAGGCTACACAACAGCACCTCAACCATCCATCTTCCACCCAACTCCCCTGCTGGCCAGGCTTTGTCATATCTATGGGTCAGCCTGGCAGGCCTCCTGCCTGGGATTGGTCAGGTCTCCATAAATATGCAGATCAGCCCCTACTCACCTCTGCCTACTGGCTTCTTGAAGCTTCTCCTCGTAGAAGGTGGCAGCGTTTTAGTGGAGCTCCCGCCACGCCGTGGAAATACACCGAAAGCTACCATTTTTAATGGTGAGCTATTTTTCCTAGGAGAGAGTCCACCTTCATTTTGCCTGTGGCGGAGCAGTCCAAGATGGAGGTTTCTGGCTGTTTTCTGATTTCCTGATGTGATGTGCATACATGCTATTTGCCCGTAGCTATCTGGTGAGTTTACATCTGGCAGAGGTGGTGGATTCTCTCATTGGATCATTTCACAGTTTTATCTCTCACCGTGATTGCTGTGCCTTGTAGTTCCACGGACACTATACATTGTTTTATACTTTATGGACTATATTTATTTACTTCATTTTATACGTTGCACTTGACTGTTTCACAATATCATATTCATTATTTATTTAGCGCTGCACTTTTATACTATATCCCTTTAAGCCAGCCATACACGGGTCGAATTCTGAAAAAATGTTCTTTCGGAAATCTTTTTCTTAAGAGTTTTAGTTCGAATTTCACACCATTAGTGGGCCACAGAAAGTTTAAGTGATCGAGCATCTTGGAAATTTTTTGAAAGGAAAGAATTGCTAGTCATTCATGGGAGAATCGTACGAGAAATATAATTGAAAAAGAAATGAGCATGAGCTGAGACCTGGAAAAAAATTCTTGACCGCAAAAATTCTTTTCTGTAGCATCATGAGGTGAAATTGAAGGCTTGGTTGGTTGAATTGCGAAATGAAGGTTGGCACCATTAGATTACAAAACGCACAAAATTTCCGATTTTCCAAAGAAAATTCATTTGGAATTCTACCAATGTGTTGCCCGCATAAGACTTGATTTCCCATTGAGAGTATCTCACCAAAAATTACTTTTTGGTTGCAGGGGATGCCCAAACTCTGACTTAAAGGAGAGAAAGGGGCGCCAGACTAAGTGCAGTATTTGACAATCATTTATTGCACACAATGGTATGGAAATGAAACGGAAATCATTAAGCCGGTTGTTTTAGCTGATTGTTGACCCATGAGTGTCTTACCATGCCTTGCTCTGTATTGTCTCTGTGTGTGGAGGCTGCCATCTTGGTAGAGGCAGGATTTTAGTTTCTCATATGAGAGCTTCCCCCTGATGATTAGTGAGCTAATATTCTGTTAAGAAGTAGCAGGGGAGGTGGAAGAAGAAAAGATCCACGGGATGCATGAAAACACATGGATGCTGGCAGTGACCTGAAGCCAACGTAGACATTTGGTCAGGGGATTAACACAGAAGAGATGAAACTTCAGGGAGCTGAATTGGAACCAAAGCTGACAAGATCAACATGTATGATCTGCCCCCTCATTGGTACAGATCCTCTGTGCTCTCTGCTCAGAATCTCATGGACAGATGATGTCCTCACTTTGTGGTGGCTTCCAGGGTTTCGTCTATTTGCAGAAGATGAACTAGGAAGTCGAAGAATTCATAATGATCTGCCCACCACAGAATCTTCTTCTGTCAGGGAAATGAAACGGAAATCATTAAGCCGGTTGTTTTAGCTGGTTGCTGGTTGTTGACCCATGAGTGTCTTACCATGCCTTGCTCTGTATTGTCTCTGTGTGTGGAGGCTACCATCTTGGTAGAGGCAGGATTTTGGTTTCTCATATGAGAGCTTCCCCCTGATGATTAGTGAGCTAATATTCTGCTAAGAAGTAGCAGGGGAGGTGGAAGAAGAAAAGATCCACGGGATGCATGAAAACACATGGATGCTGGCAGTGACCTGAAGCCAACGTAGACATTTGGTCAGGAGATTAACACAGAAGAGATTAAACTTCAGGGAGCTGAATTGGAACCAAACCTGACAAAATCAACATGTATGATCTGCCCCCTCAATGGTACAGATCTTCTGTGCTCTCTGCTCAGAATCTCGTGGACAGATGATATCCTCACTTTGTGGTGGCTTCCAGGGTTTTCTCTATTTACAGAAGATGAACTAGGAAGTCGAAGAATTCATAATGATCTGCCCACCACAGAATCTTCTTCTGTCAGGGAAATAAAACGGAAATCATTAAGCTGGTTGTTTTAGCTAGTTGCTGTTTTCCTGGCGCAGACTTTTGACTAGGACCGTGGCTTGGCTGAGCGCATTGTCTTGCGTTTTTTATTTCTCCTTTTAATCTGTTCCAGAACTGAGGCATGGCAGGCGTGTGTTATGCTGGAACATTTCTCAAACTGTCAACTGGAAATGTGTGCATCACGCAGAATGAATGGGACAGCTCAACCATTAAAGGTATGGTGAGGTGGGCCAAAAGGAGCCAAAAAGCCTCCAATAACACACTGCGATGTTCAGCGTGTCATTATTTATTACCGTACATGTTTACGCACAATGCCAAAAACAAGGCTCCGGCTCCCACTATAGAGACTGACCAAATCCATGCTAATTATTTCTTTATGGCTTAGTGGCCGTTCCTGATTCCAGAAATGCTGGTTTATAGAACAGGAGCCCATTCACACACTGACTCTACCTATTGCTTAAAACTCTGCTACAGTCATGATTCTCCATCCCCACAAATCATACCCCCACCCCCTCTAATTACTGCAGAAGCAACAACAAAATAAAAAGCTGAGCTAAATACCACTTTTACTTTAAAGTTTTATTATACCCATATCATAAAAAATAATTAAAAAAAAATCAATAACTTCTGTATTACATGCTATTCATACTCAATCACTATGGGATTTGTTTCTCTATTTTGCAAAAAAACTGGTTGATCCTGCTGTTCTCTGTCTCCCCCTCCTGTCCATGTCCCCAATGCAGTTGGTGATTTTGCAGAGGTGTGTTGGCAGCTACTGCACATGCTCAGTTTTCAGTGAGTTTCTATGCTGAGCATTCCTTTCCTGATCACATCTGAGCAGCCTATGTGACTATACAGTCACACATGTGGGCGTATACATAGTGATATGTGACAACTTACTCCCTCCGTCATGCCAACTAACCAGCTATTACATCACCTCCCTGTTTTTCTAAGAGAGAGGCTGAAGGGGTGTTACACAGCATGTGATTTGCCTAAGTGCAGTAATTGGATGCTGTATTTAATAATATAGGTTTAAAAACACAAGAGGTAAAAAAATGACAAGCTCATCTGTGTAGGGGGATGTGGCCACTCCTGTCCGTCCTGCAGGTTCTGCCGTTCATACACCTAGGGTGCCATGGATACAGCATCCAATTACTGCACTTAGCTGGCACCTCAGGTTCCTTTAAATGTTTGCAGTAGGAAACAAAGTTGTAAAGAATGAATGAGAAAATGCTGCAGGTCCTAATTAGGGTCAACCTAAAGGACTGTCTGTTACTTAAAACAGAAATGGCAGTTCTGTACGTCTCACTTGCCTGGTGTAAATGCCAAGTAAAGGGACGTGGCTCTTGCAAAATGGCTGCCTCGGATATACAGAATACTTCAAGTTAAAATATCACATTGATGTTTCATAAAGCGGCAGCCATCCTATAGAGCAAAGCCAACTTTACATACAAAGACAAAAAAGAGAGGAACAGGAGGCGCCAGCTAAGTGCAGTAATTGGATGCTGTATTTAGTAATCTAGGATTAAAAACACAAGAGGCAAAAAAAATGACAAGCTCATCCTTGTGGAGAGATGTGGCCACTCTTCTCCATCCTGCAGGTACCGCCGATCATACACCTAGGGTGCCATGGATACAGCATCCAATTTCTGCACTTAGTTGGCGCCTCGGGTTCCTTTGAACGTTTGCAGTAGGAAAAAAAGTTGTAAAGAATGAATGGGAAATCCTTGTGGAGGGATGTGGTCACTCCTCTCCGTCATGCAGGCACTGCCGATCATACACCTAGGGTGCCATGCAGGGGCGGACTGACAACTCATGGGGCCCCCAGGCAATAGGGGATCATGGGGCCACTTTGTCCTTGCCCAAACTCAAAAAGCCTATGAAAAAGGTACCAGGGGCATCTTATGGGGCCCCCTACTGACCTGGGCCCTAGGGCAGTGCCCGAGTTTCCAAATGGTCAGTCCGCCCCTGGTGCCATGGATACAGCATCCAATTACTGCACTTAGTTGGCGCCTCAGGTTTCTTTGAACGTTTGCAGTAGGAAAAAAAGTTGTAAAGAATGAATGGCAAAAGGGTGCAGGTCCTAATTAGGGTCAACCTAAAGGACCGTCTGTTACTAAAACAGTTGTGTATGTCTCACTTGCCTGGTGTAACTGCCAAGTAAAGTGCCCTGGCAAAATGGCTGCCTCGGTTATACAGAATACTTCAAGTTAAAACATCACATTGAACAGCGGAAAGTAGTCATGTTTGATCCGTTGAATAAACAGTTTACATCCCGACCCTCATTATCATCAACCTAAACGGCCATCATGTGCGGATTGTAAGTGGTGTTGAAATAACCTGTTATGCCGAATATTTCCCCAAAACGCCTCTAATGCTTCTCGCAACAGATGATTTTCTTGTTTTTTTCTTTTTTTTTTTTTTTTTTTTTTAGGCTGCTCATGAAATTCTACTTTTGCAATTCTGTGTTTTTAGAGATTAATGGTCCCATTTTCTTCTGTTCCAGAGCCTTAAACATTAATCACCGGCAATGCTTTGCTGTTACAACAGAACTAAAAGCCCCGAGTTTACCAGGCACAATTTTTCCTGCTTTCAATTTGCTGCTGTGAAAAGCTTTGCTGTACAGCTGCGTGCGTAAATAAAAGTCCAGTTTCCTTCTGTTTTCAGGACAATTATTCAGCTTCATTTACATTTCACTACTTTTCATGCTCCGCTCTGATTTTGAGTTGCTTACTTATTACAGTTTTAGTTAATAGTTTTCCGTTTTTCTTTTCAAATCTAAATAATTTCGCTCATTAGTGTATGTAATTCTAATAGTAATGCTTTTTTTTTTTTTTTTTTTGCTTTTATGTACTGCCTCGTACTAATATGCAAGGTGGGAGCACCAATAGCATGTAATCTGAGAGCAGAGGATCCCACACCTCCTGCTGTTGTCTGGCCTCCTTAGTACTCTGTCCTCCACAGTTTACACCACTTTAAGGCCCCATGTACACGGGACACTTCTGAACGATGGAAACTGACTGCTGGAAAACGTAGGTTAAAAAAAGTCTGTTTAGCCGCGTTTATGGGCGTTTGCGTTTTAAAGCGTTTAAGAGAAATACAGAGAGTAGAAGCAGAGGCAGCAGTATGTGTTGAGATTAGCTTAGGTGTGAGTTGCTCGTTAACATTTTTTTTGTTTCCAAGGGTGGGAAAGGTGTCTGGTGGAGGGAGTCATTAAGGTCACCTGGCAGGGGTCTGCATGAGGAATTTGAGGTGTGAATGGTCATTAACATATCTTTTGTGTCCAAGGGCGGGAGAGGTCTGAGGTGTGAATTGGTCATTACAATGTGTGAAAAGCTTGGTAGGAACATCCTGTGTTCAGTGTTTTGTCCATCTGAGTACTTTGAAAACACTTTGCATGATTTTTTCATGATGAACAAAAGGCTCTGGACAGCATCGGGAGCTGGAAAAGTAAAAAAAAAATTCAAACACTTCTAAACGCGATTTGCCGCATTTACAAGCATTTTGCGTTTGAAGCGCTGATAAAATCGACTGCTGAACGCAAGTTTTCTGCGTTAAAAAGAACGACTGTAAACTCAAACGACTAAAAGACGATGTGTACACGGACACATAGGAAAACATTAGGGAGAGTTCAGGGGCTGCTGAAAAAAACGCAGAACAGCTCCTAAACGTGAGTTTATCAGCTGCAGTGTACATGAGCCTCAAGACCAGGCCTTTTTCTTGTCACTTTTTGTTTTCATTTAAAAATCAGTATTTTTGCTAGAAAACATGTTTTTGTGTTTTTTTTTTTTATAACAGACCCGTGAGAATAAAATGGTTGCTTTTGCAGTTTTTCCATGCCACACAGGATTTGCGCAGCAGTTTTTTAAACGTGATTTTTTTGGAAATAAAACATTTTAATGCACAAAAACACAATACAATACCCTACATCAAGTAAATAGATACCTAACATGTAATGCTTTAAGGCTAGGTTCACATATGTGCGGGTGGTGCTGCTGTGGATCAGCACGAAAATCTGTGCAGCCGCACCACCCGTACAGGGAAATGTGGACCTGCGGGCAGGTGCACTGGAAACCGCAACCGTACTGTGAACTGAGGATCCCGTGCAGGCTGCGTTTTCGGAAGAAGTGCAGGGACTTCTTCCCTGTGTGTGACGGGCACGGGAGTCCAATCAAATCGAACCGCATTTCGGTTTACAAATTTTTCGCAATACTCAAAGTCCCGCAGAATGAATTAAATTCCTAAACCGAGGTACGCCTGTATATATGGCTTTTAGTATTGGGTTATATGTAAATATATGTCCTCTATGGTTAATTGCATATTATTTAATGGCATCATTTGTTATATGTGGCATTCTTAAGTGCAGGGATATTATATTATGTCCCAGCAAAATATGGGGGTCAAATGCACAGTTGGATAAACCATTGGGATTGCACAGCGTTCTATATCACCATATCGGCAAGGCCAGTATGGCGCTCTATCTAGTGGTAATGAACACCCAATTGCGATGGGCAGGAGTGTATATATGGCCGGTCGCCAGGCCGCACAGCCATCCCCCCTGTGACAAAGTTGGAAGTGACGAAACGCGTTGTGACATGGCTGTGCGGCAACCAGATATCATATCAGGACTGGAAGTCACGTGGCAGCGCGATCGATCTGATTCGGTGGTGGTGGCGGCGGCAGCCGTTACTATGCTACCTTACCTGACATCTATTCACAGATGTATATAATGAGCATTTTTATGTGTTTTATTATGTGAGTGGCATTCTGTTTTAGAATAAAGTTTTCTCCATTGGTTACTGTACCACTGGACATGTTTATTTTTTTCTATGATGACGATATCTGGTGGAGTGGAGTAAAGAGCTGTATGATGATCAACACCTCAAAGACCTTAGGTGGAGTCTCAAAGTGATTTATGCCAACCATTAGATGGGGGGCACAGTCACTGATGGGGTGCTGCTTTTGCGTGAGTGTTGCGTTTGATGGAGTGCTAAGACGCAGTTAAACACAGCAGTCTAATCATGCCTTCTCTGCTTTTCACAGGTAAATGCTGCCATCTCCTCTCCACTCTTAACTAGAAAAACGCATAGACTCCTGTTAATTTCAGAACAAATAGTGTTTATATATTTTTGTATATGTTGATTAGTTCTCACCTCTAGTTGCACTCTTTTTATGACTGTAGTCTGTGTCTGTTTGAGAAACATCCCCCCCTATTCATGTGATCCTTATCAGTACCTAATTGGGGCGGAGAAGAGTTCTCATTTGACCATCTCCCTATAAATTTAGATCAGCTCATGGGGGGAATCACAGATGGGGGGCACAATCACAGATGGGGCGCTGCTTTTGAGTGAGTGCTGCGTTGATGGAGTGCTAAGACGCAGTTGAACACAGCAGTTCTGCGTTGATGGAGTGCTAAGACGCAGTTGAACACAGCAGTTCTGCGTTGATGGAGTGCTAAGACGCAGTTGAACACAGCAGTTCTGCGTTGATGGAGTGCTAAGACGCAGTTGAACACAGCAGTTTAACTAAAGCAGGATAACTCAGCAGCAGAAAGATACAACAAGAAACTCTACAGCATGCTGGATGGACTGCAAGCAAACACCCTGGGAAACATTTCTTACAAGTCTGAGTCCCACTCTGTGTACCTTTTTAATATGTCCCTTCTACTCCTCCTTTTCATATTACTTTCCTGCGTTCCAAAAATCTCACTTCTTTACCCCTTGCTCCACCCCAAAACTTGTACATCTCACCCTCATTGCTACCATCTCCCTACTACTGCTCTCATCACCTCTCCTGCTGACCCAAACACCAGGACTGAAAGGCATGTGCACTCGTGTACATCCCGCTCCCATGTTACTTTCCTCACCCTTCTTCTTCTCCTAACCTCTGGGGATATCTCCCCAAACCCTGGTCCTCCAGTATTTCACCCCAACACCTGGCATCCTCTTTCTTCTGGGAATAGCCGCAATCCCCTCAATTTAATATCAGTCCCCGTGCTCCCAAAAACCACCCTCCCTTTTTCATGTGCACTCTGGAATGCCCGCTCTGTCTGTAATAAGCTCACCTCTGTCCATGACCTTTTTGTCTCCCGCTCCCTTAACCTACTAGCAATTACAGAAACTTGGCTCCAAGCAGCAGATTCTGCTTCTCCCGCAGCACTTTCCTATGGAGGCCTCATCTGGACCCACTCACCCAGACCCAGTGGTCGGGAAGGTGGTGGGTTTGGTTTGCTTCTATCCCCACTGAGCACCTTTTAAGTCCTCCCTAAATTCCCCTCTCTATCCTTCTCTTCTTTCAAGACTCACTGCATCCGGCTATTTTCTCCCATTTCTCTGAGGATTGCAGTGATCTATCGGCCTCCTGGACCCGTGTCCCGCTTTCTTGATGATTTCTCTGCCTGGCTACCCTACTTTCTCTCCTCTGAACTACCCACTATCATTCTCAGGGATTTTAACATCCCTATTAATGTCACAACCCGGCTACATCCCAACTCTTCAACCTAACCATCTTTTGCATTAGCACAGTGTATACAGTCCTGCACTCACTCTGATGGGAATACATTAGTCCTTGTTTTCTCCCATCTTTGCACTCCCTACAACCTCACAAACACCCCCTTTCCTCTCTTTGATCACAATCTCATCACCTTCACAGTGTCTTCGTCTTCAAACACCTAACCCTCCAAGCAGCAAACGGGGAGGGTCAAACTAGGATGCTGTGAAGGCAGCTGACATTCTCCTTATCAACTGATGACATCATTGGTTGTCAGGACGCTGGCGGCTAGAAGGTCATAATGGTTCACAATGAAAACCCGTGGCTTTGTGTAACTAAAAGGCAGGCTTGTTCCACCCGCTGGCTTGTATACACTTTTTGGGCTATTTTTAGACATTTTGCCAAGGCACCCCTGAAGAAGCCTCAAGGCAATTTTAGACATTTTGCCAAGGCACCCCTGAAGAAACCTCAAGGCAATTTTTAGACATTTCGCCAAAGCACCCCTGAAGAAACCTCAAGGCAATTTTTAGACATTTCGCCAAGGCACCCCTGAAGAAACCTCAAGGCAATTTTAGACATTTTGCCAAGGCACCCCTGAAGAAACCTCAAGGCAATTTTTAGACATTTCGCCAAGGCACCCCTGAAGAAACCTCAAGGCACCCCAGGCTGTCCTATACGATAAAGATGATCAAGGATGTACTGGTCCCCAGTCGCCTCTATTGTGAGCCGCTGGAACCGCCAGGACGGGAGAGCCTGGAGAGGTGCCGGAGTTCACCTGGGGGAGAACCTCTTTGCGACACCTGCAAAAGCAATCTAATGGCTAATTAGCTGTTAGGATTGCTTTTACGTAAAAGAGCTTCACCAACTGAAAAAAAAAAGCTGGGTTGATGCCTTCAGCTACACGCATCAGCCCGGTTTCAGCTTCTAAACTAACGACATGCATGTACATTAGCCGGTCCGGAAGTGGTTACTCTGTCCTGTGTACCGTTCTTCTAATTTTCCTATTATTGTGATAAAATGACTGTTTATACCCGGAGTTTCTGATGCATTCTAGTGGAAATAATTGCATTGGCCTAAAGGACCTATTAGTTCTGAAAAGCTCCAGAATATTTCATATCGCATCTGTAAACATTGGTAATAGCTTATATTAGCTAATGCTCTTTAACAAGACTCATCCCTTGTTTCCTGTTCTGCTTATACAGAGCCTTCTATCTCACAAAGTGGTGCTAAATTTTCGAGGAATTTTCAAAATGTCATATGGTCACCACAGGATAATCTTCCATGTTTGCACATCAGCCCTTAGAATTTGCTTTTGAAGATAATGCGCTTATCTGTATTTTTTTTCTTTCTCGGAATATTAAAATCCTTTTTATATGTTGACTATTCATCGGTTCGTTAAAGTGTATCTAGTGCCCAAACGTTTTTTTTTTGTAGTTTTGAGTTGGGAATGGTTAAAACCCTTTTTCTTCATCCTACATCACAGGACACAGAAGACTTCATATTCACTAAGTTATAAATGCTTAAAGCGGAGTTCCACTCACTCTGTAAAAAAAAAAAATAAGTCAGCAGCTACAAAAACTGTAGCTGCTGACATTTAAAAAACAGCCACTCACCTGTCCCTCGGTCCCGTGGTGTGTCCCCCGCAGCCCGTTTCACTGGCCGTCCTTTATTCCAGGCGCCGGCATCTTCAGTGTGGGCACCCGTCTGTGACAGCTTGCAGCTTCACAGCCGGGTGCTCACTGTGCATGCGCGAGTAGCACTGTGCTTCCTGAATGGCCCCGTCGTCTTCTGGGACCTGTTATGTGTCCCACAAGACTTTGGGGAGGGAGGGAGGGTAGGAGGACAACTTCTGCTTCCGATAGCCTAGGCGATCGCAGTGGAAGTGGGAGCGGGTACCTGCCAAATTCAGGTACCCCTTTCCCCCCGCTCCCCAAAAGTGCCAATCCTTAATGGGGAGCGGGGGACCAATCTTTAAAGCGGAACTTCCCGTTGGGTGGAACTCCTCTTTAAGTCTGGGGGAGATGAGAAGAAGTTTTGGGGTAGATGAGAAGCAAAAGTGTGACTTTTCAGGTAATGAATATGGTGGTTGAACTTGACTCTATTATCCTCGCAAAACCCTTCTGCTAGCTCCTCCTGTGGTGGGTGTGGCGCCGCCCACTATTGGACAGCTTCCATAAAATTGGTTTATAAGGAGGAGGTCCGGGAGAGACCAGTAGAAGCCCTTAGTGGCCAGAAGACGCTCTGACGCTGGGATTTTTGCCAAGGCTATATGGGCTCATTGACTGGTCACGCCTACGGCTTCCCCGTGACACCCTGGGCAGTTTGGTTCCGATGGGATTTGTTCCTCACAGCTTCTAACATAGCTTTGGTAATGTATTCTATGCTGTGACACTGTCAAATGATGTGTCTATTTCATGATGTAATGCTCACATTATTATTAGTGTGTTATTAGGCAGATTGTGATGACTATAAGATATATCCTCCTGTGTGTCGTGTGATAATAAAAGTGGAGGTTTTGACAGTGCAAGAATATTGCAGTTGGATTCTGTTATTTCTTGGAGTGCCGGGTGAATGCTATGAGGTGCCAGGGCAGGTGTTCATTTGGTGGAGGGTCTTTCACATGTGTAGAATATGTAATGGTGTAAAAGTTGATTAAAAGGTACCTGCATGACTACATGGTGATTGTGTGCGTGTGTATGATTTGCTTTTAGTTATTGCACCCAGCATCTCTATTACAACCCCTTATGGGGCAAAGAAGGGCTTCATCCAGATTAGTTGCTACAGCTATCAAGCCAAAAAGGGACTGTATCCGGACCCCATTTGCAAGAGATGGGGTGGCCTGCAATGCTGCTGGTTGGTACTTAATTTTACGAGCAGCACTTTCCAGGGTAACTTGGTCTTGTCTATTTTGCAGACTTCTCCTTTTGAACCTTTCTTCCCCCCCTTGTCACTACTTACATGTAAGGTTGTCTTTTTTTTTGGTTGCCTTTACTTCAGCTTACAGAGTCTCAGAGTAGGCTGCACTTTTCTGCAATGCAACATTTTTTCACCGGAATAGTTGAGTGTGTTGGCACCTTAATTTTACCTACCTGGATTCTTAGTTCCACATGTGTCTGTTCATCTGTTGTCCTGATCCTACGTATTCTGAGGAAAAGGCAGTCCATTCTTTGGATGATGTTCAAGCTGTTCGAGTTTATCTGAAGTCTACAGCTTCATGTTGGAAGAGAGAGAAGCCGCTCTAGAGAGCCAGTTTGTGTGGTGCTGTTCCTGTGCTAACAAGGAATGACAGAGAGATGAGCTCATCAGTCTGCTGCTTCTCCTTTCACTGTCCAATCACAGCTGGGGGAAGAACAGGACCTGTAAGCGTTTCCCAAAAGAGAGGTTCAGGATTTTTCTTCCTTTTTAATTATATTTCCTAGGTGGATGCAGCATCGGTCCAGTACTGAATCTGTCCCCTGCTGATTCTGAGGGTGAGAACTGAGCAATCAGACACCACTGATCGCTCAGTTCTCTCCCTCCGCTCAGAGCAGAGGGCTGGGACTGTGTCAGGGTCCTGTCTACGGCGGAAGTTCTGGAAGATCTGGCATTTCTGCCAGTACTCTGCATGGCCACAGAAGGACACATCAGCCTCAGTCTGGTACCAGACGGCCTTTATAAGGAAGCTCATCACTTCCTCAAGATGCTGGATGATCTCTAGCTCCCCGTGCCCTGTTCCTGTTTCTTGTGATTCTGACTTGTGATTTTCTGTTACCGACTTGGCTTGCTCCTGGACCTATCTACTCTGATCTACCCCTGATCTGACCTCGGCTTGGCTTACGGATGCTCTCTCTCTGACTCTTCTGTGTATGACCTCAGCTATCCCATCTGACTACGTCCGCTCTGATTCCCACCTGGTACCTGACCTTGGCTTGAACCGACTACCCAGTAAACATCTAAATCCCGGAAGGGCTTGCATACCACACACAGGCGCCTCCTGTCTGCAGACCTATCTCCATACACCAGCTGTGCTTCTGAGTGGACCACCAACCAGCACTCCTACAGGCAACCTGTGCAACTTTGGGTGAGACTCCCGCTGTCCCACTCTCAGGGGAGTCCGGAACTTAGCCGCAAGTGAAGCTCTCTCTCCATTGGCCTCCATCACCAGGTACATGATAGACTGTCAGTCTCTGGCTCTCTGCTCTGCCCCCTCCCAGTGCTTAATGAATCGCTGGTCTGTGGATGGTACGCAAGTGGGAGCAACTGGCTCTTGTTCTCAGTGGCTCGCTGAGAAGCTGAGCCAGCTGTCAGTCCAGGAATCTGGGTGGATCCCGATTGTAAAGTCAGGATCTTTCCCCAGACTGGACCAGCTGAGTAACATCAGCCAGCAGAGGACTTTAGCCTGTTGTTGGCTGAAAACGGGTCACAGAAGTGCAGAACGAACTGCACTCCTGTAATCCACAGGAGAAGTACAGCCAAACTGCAGAAGTGAAAAATCAGGTATCCTGCCATTCCAGACAGGGCTGTGCTGTGTAAAATCTCAGAACTGGATGGACAAAAATACAAATCCTTTGGAAGGTACAATAGCTGCCACATACGTATTTCATCTTTGCCTTTAACTGTTTGACTGGAGTTCATGTTTAAAGGGTCAATCCAGTCGGAACTGATACTTCCATTTGTGGTAAATACTTGGAGTCCAGTGGTGAGATCTCATTTATTGAGGTCTGAAGAACACACCTTTGCCATGGCAACAAAGTCCCACTTTCTGCTCAGTGGATTTTTAACTGATTTTATATAATGAAAAATCCAGCGGGAGCTGTGTTCTCAGCACTAGAAGGGCAGGATGGACGTGAACGTTATGAGAAAACTTGGTAAAAGATTTGCCCACCAGGGTTCCAATGAAGCCAGCAGATGACACGGCCCACTAGACTCCATCTGTATCTTAAAGGAAATCTTTGAACACAGCGTACACTTTCATTTCATAACATAAATTGTAAAAGAAAAACAAACTGTAGTTTGACAATCCAATATATGCCTACTTTATACATTTTTGTTCATTTTGTGAGTTCTGCATGTCTGCTGGCCATCTCCTTCATCAACTTCTTGGATTCCCTGCATTCTCTGCAGCTTCTCCTCTGCTGTTGACTTTCAATTTCTAAGGACTACATATCCCATGGTACCTTGCTACCTACAAACAGTGATTCCTGTACTGACTCCACCTCCTGAAACTTCTCCTCTCAGAACCTCTGTAGTTCAGAAGGCAGGCTCTGTGAAATGTGTGACGTTTATTTTAACTAAAAATAAAGCTTTACAATCACTTTAATTGAAGTATTTGGTGTGGAAATTCGACTTTTGTTTTGCAGGTTATGTCTTTTAGCAATGTTGTATTTTCTGTAACCTTTGGGAGAAGCCTATGAGTACATCGTATCCACTGATGCCTTTCTTTATATTATCATATTGCAGCATATACTGTACATAATGCCCCATGTATAGACATAGCTACTCATCATGCAGCATAGAAGTGCATCCTCTTATTATATTGTTCTCTGCAGGCTTATCTTCACCTGGGAGTGAATGACAAGTTGGTGTTAACTGGAAGACCTGACAGACCCATTGGTTGTCTAGGAACATCAAAGGTTAGTAATGCAAAGGGGAGAAAAACACCTTGTTTACAGTAAGATCTGTACAAATGTGACACAGAAGTCCACAGGAGCTACTTCTAGCCAACTTTAGGGGAAAAGGTAAAGGCGCAATATATCTGACTCCAAAAAAAGTCCATGTCACCAGCACATGCACACTGCGGCAATGGGAGTGACGTCATCATGGCATGGCTATTTAAATGGCTGGAGCCCGCAGACCCAGAAGGAAGAGGGGTGAAAATGGAAGCTCTGTCAGCGTTGACAGGCTTTATTTTAAGGTAAGTCTTTCACAATGTGCTAGTATGTGATACATACTTGCACATTATGCCATTACCTTTCTTGCCCCCCCCCCTTTTTTTTTTTTTTAACTTTCTGGTTTTACTACCGCTATAATGCATAAAATGCATTAAGGTAAAAAATAAAACCTGACTTTAGAACCACTTTATATATTAAGAAAAGTTCAACAGTTGCAGAACTTTTATGGAAGAGAGATATAGAGTGTTTTACAGAATTTACCATAATCTTTCTTCAATAAAAGAGAGAGAGAGGAAGAGTTCATCTCTTTAGTTGCTTCTTTTTATAATATGAACAGGAGCCAGGCGCTGTGTAGTTTTGTGATAGAAATAATACACCTTGTATGGAGGTGTGTCTTTAATAAGTCATATGGTAAAACAATAATAAATAACCAGCCTGTGTCACCACGTCAAAGTTTGACAAAGCGCATGCGCGCGAAACATGTTGTCCCAGCAACCGGCCTCTTCCTTCTAAAGCTGCGGCTCCAGCAAGAGTTCCCCCCCTCTGTCTCTCCACATCGTGGTGACGTCATCCAGGACGCTGGGACGTCGGGTAAACGTGGTCCCTGCACTGACAGGCATTCTACTCCACTGCTTCCCTCTGAGCGGACGGGCCGTCCATCTTGGAACCTGGCTTCCTAAAGCCACAGGCTGGTTATTTATTATTGTTTTACCATATGACTTATTAAAGACACACCTCCATACAAGGTGTATTATTTCTATCACAAAACTACACAGCGCCTGGCTCCTGTTCATACCTCCCACAAACTGATGTGTTTTTACCATGGCAGCAGTGAGTTTTTTCCCCACCAATCATAGTTGACATATACCATTCACTTATTTCCTTTGGGACACATCTGTGCGCTTTTATCCAGACCGTTCTTCTTTTTATAATATCATACATTTTTTTTTACAAATGTTTGTATATCTGAAAGCATACTATACTTTATAAAAAAAAAGTAAAACCGTAGTAGGTAAAAAAGACAGTCCATTTATTGTTGGCTTTGACCAACCGGACCATTGTTAATCATCTTAGAGAGTGGCCGACCCAATAGTTCACTCTGAACTAATCCATCTACCTGAACTTATTGAGCTTCATTGGACTACCATAAAATAAGAATTATTCATGACAGTACGCAGGTATAGGTGAGGCAAAAGATGGGCGATCACTGAATCCACGAGGCAAAGTAAGTTTGTCCCAGCAATGGTTACCATAAGGGCATAGACAGCACTCAGAAGGCAGCACCTGGGAGATGTGAAGAGATCTCTTCAACAGTAAAAACAACAAAGAGCACCACTCTGGGTGCAGCATAACATTAAAAAGTTTTATTATAACAATTAGCAACTCACATTTAGGCTGTAGGAAAGTGCTTGACACTCCCACGAAAAAAAAACGGAGTTGCCGCTGTCTCACGGAGGTGTTAAGAAGCCAAGGGATCCGCTGTTCCATTTGGATGAGTGACCGCCATCAGGCTTTGAGAATGTGGCCTTTATCCTGCCCTTGGAGCACTATTCCTTCAACTGATACCAATGATAGGACACCATTCCTCCCACTGACACCATCGATGGCACTATTCCTCCCATTGATACCAACACTGGGGCCTTCTTCCACCCATTAAAACCAATGATGGGACACTATTCCTCCCACTGACACCATCGATGACACTATTCCTCCCATTGGTACACACAGTGGGGCCTTCTGCCACCCATTAAAACCAATGATGGGGCACTATTCCTTCAACTGATACCAATGATAGGACACCATTCCTCCCACTGACACCATCGATGGCACTATACCTCCCATTGATACCAACACTGGGGCCTTCTTCCACCCATTAAAACCAATGATGGGATACTATTCCTCCCTCTGATACTAACAAGGGGCATGATTCCTCCCATTAAAACCAATGATGGGACACTATTCCTATGATAGGGCATTGCTTGCTTCCACTGACCTCAGTCTGGCCTGCCCGAATCCTGAAGGGCAGTAAACTGGCCCTTTGCTTAGAAAGTTTGGAGACCTCTGTTCTAAACCATCTTATGTTTTTCACATGGACTGGGTGGAGGCCTCCTTAAGCAAAGAACAGGTCAATACATTTTGTGACATTTGGTAATCCTTGTCCAAACTTTACCGGTTGGTACCCTGCAGTCTATAATTAAGTGTTTCCAATATAGCAAGTGCTATCAAACTAGTTTGCTAATCAGTGACCCTCTAATTGATTCTGTATCCTCTACTTAATTGAAAATATCCATTAAAGTGGTTCTAAAGTCTGATAGCTTACGGATAACTAATCAATTGTGTCATTGGGAGCATATCTGAGAAGCAGAAGTCTCTCATTGCTCAAGGGACCCCTAGTAACCTCTGAAGGAACCTTAGAGTTCATGGAACCCTGGGTGAGAAACCCTGTTATCTGCATTAACCAGACAAGCATCTTTTGGGTGCCTTTCTGAATTTGGTTTCCAGTGGTTCCTGAGGTCTGACTTGCCTTGACTTTATGATATAATCCAGTGAGACTGCTCCATGACCAGTAAGGGCACTTTGAACATCTGCACCTATGAAGTTGTTTTGGTTTAAAAAAAAAAAAAAAAAGTTATAGCAGTTATTTTGTGACATCTGCTTTTAGGCAAGACATTTAGAGTATACAATACAGGGCAGGTTTACCTAAAAGAAGGATCCAGCTAAATAGATTAGTCAGTGGGAACATATCTGAGAGGTAGAAATTGCTCAAGGAACCCCTAGCAAACTCTGGAGGAACCTAGTTGAGTAACCCTTCCTTAATGTGTGGCATGTACTCTCAAAACTAACCTTTGTCCTGGAACACCCCGCAAAACTCCACCCTTAAATAGATCAGTCAGTGGGAACATATCTGAGAGGTAGAAATTGCTCAAGGAACCCCTAGCAAACTCTGGAGGAACCTAGTTGAGTAACCTTTCCTTAATGTGTGGCATGTACTCTCAAAACTAACCTTTGTCCTGGAACACCCCGCAAAACTCCACCCTTAAATAGATCAGTCAGTGGGAACATATCTGAGAGGTAGAAATTGCTCAAGGAACCCCTAGCAAACTCTGGAGGAACCTAGTTGAGTAACCCTTCCTTAATGTGTGGCATGTACTCTCAAAACTAACCTTTGTCCTGGAACACCCCGCAAAATGCCACCCTTATGCTAAACCCAAGCACTAAAGATTATTGTTTACCTTATCCAGTACCAGATGATCTCAAAACCACACATCCCTATGCTGAATTCGAACAGCACCCAAGTTGAAGTCATTTATCTGTTATGCATGTACTGAGATCCTAATTTTGCCTCCTCAGATTTATCGTATTCTCGGGAAGACGGTGGTGTGTTATCCCATTGTGTTTGATCTGAGCGATTTCTACATGTCCCAAGATGTCATGTTACTCATTGATGACATTCAGGTAAATTTACACTTCATATCAAGTTCTGCTGAATACAATACTTGAGAGATGGGGGATGAGTGAACCTTATTATTATTATTATACAGGATTTTTATAGCACCAACAGTTTGCGCAGCGCTTTACAATATAATGGGAGATAGTACAGTTCCAATACAATAAAATACAAAAAAAGACTAAAAGCTTGCCCATGCATGCAAAGACTTCGCTGGCTGACCAAATTGGGACTTAGCCTTTGGCTGCTCAGTAGCTGTCTGGCTATTTTTGTGCCATACACTTTTTGGCTACTCTGTCAAACGTGGGTCCTTCAGGGAACAAAGACAACTCGTATTATAACACCATAGATCCTCCAATGCATGTGTCAAACACAAAGCCCGCGGGCCTAATGTGGCCCACCAAGCCATTTCATGTGGCCCTCCCCCAGGGCTGTTTTTTAGCCGGAATGTGCCAGTACTCCATTCCACCACCTCTGGCTCTCACCCTCCGCTCCCCGATCACCACTGTCACCTGTAAACACAGAAGTCTTCTGTGTTTACAAGGACAGCTTTTCTCTCGGCGGCTCTCACAGACCCCTACCTCCCCTGTACGCTCTCATGGTGGTGACAAATGCCAATAAGTATCTCCCTGCAAGTGAGAGGGAGGCGGAGCAACCTACACTACCGGAGGTGCTAGAGCCGGTCCAGGTAGGTGAGATGCAAGGAAGGTTTTGGGGAGGGGGTGGGTGATTTTGTGCAGAGGTGGGGGATAGGGAAGAGTATTGCAGAGATTAGAGCTGAGGAGGAGGGGTGGAAGTGAGATGTGGACAGCCTTTGCTGAGAGATGAACCCTGCACTCTGCATAGCATACCCATAATCCCTGCACTCTGTATGTAGCGCACTCCTCAACCCTGCACTCTGTACGTAGCACACTGCTGAACTCTGCAGTCTGTACGTAGCACACTGCTGAACTCTGTACGTAGCACACTGCTAAACTCTGCACTCTGTACGTAGCACACTGCTGAACTCTGCACGTAGCACACTGCTGAACTCTGTACGTAGCACACTGCTGAACTCTGTACGTAGCACACTGCTGAACTCTGCACTCTGTACGTAGCACACTGCTGAACTCTGCACTCTGTACGTAGCACACTGCTGAACTCTGTACGTAGCACACTGCTGAACTCTGTACGTAGCACACTGCTGAACTCTGTACGTAGCACACTGCTGAACTCTGTACGTAGCACACTGCTGAACTCTGTACGTAGCACACTGCTGAACTCTGTACGTAGCACACTGCTGAACTCTGTACGTAGCACACTGCTGAACTCTGTACGTAGCACACTGCTGAACTCTGCACTTTGTACGTAGCACACTGCTGAACTCTGCAGTCTGTACCTAGCACACTGCTGAACTCTGCAGTCTGTACCTAGCACACTGCTGAACTCTGCAGTCTGTACCTAGCACACTGCTCAACTCTGCACTCTGTACCTAGCACACTGCTGAACTCTGCACTCTGTACCTAGCACACTGCTGAACTCTGCACTTTGTACGTAGCACACTGCTGAACTCTGTACGTAGCACACTGCTGAACTCTGTACGTAGCACACTGCTGAACTCTGTACGTAGCACACTGCTGAACTCTGTACGTAGCACACTGCTGAACTCTGTACGTAGCACACTGCTGAACTCTGTACGTAGCACACTGCTGAACTCTGCACTCTGCACGTAGCACACTGCTGAACTCTGCACGTAGCACACTGCTGAACTCTGCACGTAGCACACTGCTGAACTCTGCACGTAGCACACTGCTGAACTCTGCACGTAGCACACTGCTGAACTCTGCACGTAGCACACTGCTGAACTCTGCACGTAGCACACTGCTGAACTCTGCACGTAGCACACTGCTGAACTCTGCACGTAGCACACTGCTGAACTCTGCACGTAGCACACTGCTGAACTCTGCACGTAGCACACTGCTGAACTCTGCACGTAGCACACTGCTGAACTCTGCACGTAGCACACTGCTGAACTCTGCACGTAGCACACTGCTGAACTCTGCACGTAGCACACTGCTGAACTCTGCACGTAGCACACTGCTGAACTCTGCACGTAGCACACTGCTGAACTCTGCACGTAGCACACTGCTGAACTCTGCACGTAGCACACTGCTGAACTCTGCACGTAGCACACTGCTGAACTCTGCACGTAGCACACTGCTGAACTCTGCACTCTGTACGTAGCACACTGCTGAACTCTGCACTCTGTACGTAGCACACTGCTGAACTCTGCACTCTGTACGTAGCACACTGCTGAACTCTGCACTCTGTACGTAGCACACTGCTGAACTCTGCACTCTGTACGTAGCACACTGCTGAACTCTGCACTCTGTACGTAGCACACTGCTGAACTCTGCACTCTGTACGTAGCACACTGCTGAACTCTGCACTCTGTACGTAGCACACTGCTGAACTCTGCACTCTGTACGTAGCACACTGCTGAACTCTGCACTCTGTACGTAGCACACTGCTGAACTCTGTACGTAGCACACTGCTGAACTCTGTACGTAGCACACTGCTGAACTCTGTACGTAGCACACTGCTGAACTCTGTACGTAGCACACTGCTGAACTCTGTACGTAGCACACTGCTGAACTCTGTACGTAGCACACTGCTGAACTCTGCACTTTGTACGTAGCACACTGCTGAACTCTGCAGTCTGTACCTAGCACACTGCTGAACTCTGCAGTCTGTACCTAGCACACTGCTGAACTCTGCAGTCTGTACCTAGCACACTGCTGAACTCTGCAGTCTGTACCTAGCACACTGCTGAACTCTGCACTCTGTACCTAGCACACTGCTGAACTCTGCACTCTGTACCTAGCACACTGCTGAACTCTGCACTCTGTACGTAGCACACTGCTGAACTCTGCACTCTGTACCTAGCACACTGCTGAACTCTGCACTCTGTACGTAGCACACTGCTGAACTCTGCACTCTGTACCTAGCACACTGCTGAACTCTGCACTCTGTACCTAGCACACTGCTGAACTCTGCACTCTGTACGTAGCACACTGCTGAACTCTGTACGTAGCACACTGCTGAACTCTGCACTCTGAACGCCCCATACTCCTGAACTCTGCACTCTGTAAATAGTGCATTCTTGAATTCTGCATACATAGTCTTACAGATACAACCGTCCCTTTGAGGACAATGCTGATGCGGCACGCAGTAAATTTGAGTGGTACCCCTGCTCTAATGCAATGACTGTCTTTTATGACCTGGATTTATTAGATATGGTGTCCAAGCCAATGATTTGGTGGGAACATAACTGAACTCAGTCTCGGTTATCAGAACATTGGGTTTTAAGAATCCTCTTTTCCCCACTAATTTGTTTTGGCAGTAAGGAGGACATGCCAGTTATTGTTCTTGGGTGTTTTTGGGAACTTTGTTGTCACTATATATTGGTCTCTTTCCCAGAACGCTCTACAGTTTATCCGGCAGTATTGGAAGATGAAAGGACGACCCTTGTTTCTGGTGCTCATCCGTGAGGACAACATCCGGTACAGTGAATGGTTTTTCATCAGCTAAATCTACATTGATTTGTGGGCTGCACTACAATAACTTTCTATATCCTTTTTTTTTTTCCCATTCAACAGGGGAAGCCGTTTTAACCCTATCCTTGACATGCTCGCCTCATTTAAGAATGGGAATGTGGCAGGGGTCAAGGTCCATGTGGACAGGCTGCAGGTGAGTGTTTACTGACATCCATTCCAAAGCTTTACTTTCACTCTGTAATAAATAATAATAAAAAAAAAGAGCAATACTGTCCCCAACTGGCATAGGTGAAGGCACAATCAAGTTTTTTAAATGCTTCCATGCAATTGTTTTCCTTTATATAAATATTTATTCACTTGCAATGTGACTCAATGTACATTGTGGCCCTTGCCCCTTTCTGGGAGTGTTTAGTTACTCTCTGTGTTGGCCCCACATCTCCAGCCCTTCCCTCACCCCCTGCATAAACTTTTATGTGTAGAAGTGGAAAAACCCAAATACTCCTGCGCTTGGGGATGGACTCTATATCATAGGGACCACATAATGAAATTCTTGAGATATGCACGCCTTGCTGCCCTCAAAGGATCGGGGAGTCCAGAAGTACTGAATAGAGAAAAAAACAAACAGAGGGCACACCAGCCTTGTGCATTACCTTAAATGTATGTTCAATAAATATTAAAAAAAATGTATTCTACTCACAATAGTCAATAATTATAAGGCACGTCATGAAGGAACCGCTCTGTCCATTGGTCTTGATGACATCAGAGAACCTGCAACCAACAGAGCATAGGGGGGAAGAGGTTGCATGGACCGGAGGAGCCTCCTCTGCTGCCACTTCCACCAACGCCTCCTCTCTACTTCCTACCACATGTAACTTCCTGTCTGTGACAGGAAGTGATGACCGTACAGACAGAAAGTTACATGTGGTAGGAAGTAGAGAGGAGACGTTGGTGGAAGTGGCAGCAGAGGGGGCTCCTCTGGGTTGTAAAACCAGTCCATGCAGCCTCTTCCCCCCCCTATGCTCTGTTGGTTGCAGGTTCTCTGATGTCATCAAGACAGGATCCAATTAACCTCCCAGCATGTCTTCAGAGTGTGGGAGGAAACTGGAGTACCCGGTGGAAACTCACGCAGGCACAGGGAGAACATGGAAACTCCAGGCAGGTGTAGATGGGATATTTACTTCTAAATGTTTATAATGGCTAAAATATTCCCTTTTTGGGTGCTGGATCAAAGCATAGGTGCCGCGGAAAGATGTTTTAGGGCCTGCCCCCCAAAATAATACCAGCCGCTTTGGGAGGACACATAGGGCTGTGTGCGTCCTTGGCTGTGGCCCTGCCGCTAACAGGCCTTTTATACGGATGACATAAATCCATTTTCTGGTTACTTAACGCCGTAGAACCCGTATTCCAAACTGCGCTGGGATTTTCCACCTGAACTGTTCCCCATTCACTGCTTGAATAATTAACAAGTATTTTCAGATTACGTCTTCTCTCCAGATCTCTATATCTTTTCACTTATTTATGGAGCCTGAGGACGGCCAGGCCTCTTCTGCTTTCCTCTGTATCACTCCTGTGACAGTTTGTTTTGACACCTTCTGCCTGATAAATTCACAGAAACCCGGTAATTAACCTTTATCAGCCAAACGACTCGGGTTGGCTTGTGGTGACATGTTCTGGGGACTAGCACGGAATAAATTAGAGCGATGAACATTTCTTTTGCTAAAGCCAGGTTTTTTGTGATGTTATATAAAATAAATGTGTGACGAACCGTCCCTTTGTGATAACATTTTGCCCTTTCTGTTTCAGTTTCTCCCCTTGGTATATATGTTTATATACCAAGGGGATATATGTTTAGCAGCTGTTATGTAGACAGACATTCTGCACTGTTTAGGGAAATGTGACCTTGTAGTCTTTCACTTCTATAGTTGTTGGGTTGTAGGGTTTTGTTGTGGGTGGGGAAAACCCGGTGCCAGGCTGTCTGGTGGGGGTGAAGCTGTATATATTGAGCTGTGTTTAATGTTCATTCATTTCACCCAACATGAAGTTCCGACTTGTGGTTTGGGATAGCAGGGAAGGATTGGTTTTGAGCTCTAATACCTGCCTTGACAGAGCGCTAGAAGACTTACAAGAAAAGGGGACCATTGGCTGAGACGCATCGCTCCCCACGAGGAAGCCCAGGCGGAACGGTTCCGCCACAAAATGGTTTTTGGGAATCCGTTATACAACCGTCCTGAGTCTAAATGCTGGTTCACGCTATTGCGGTGCCGGAAACCACAGGCGGTTCGGACAGGAATCACACCGCATTCCTGTTCAAATCACGTGCGATTCTTTGCAGTACTATTTGAGCCTATCACTTTTGGCTCAAATCGCACCACGCCCACACGAAAAAAGGGCATGCAGTTTTTTTTTTTTTTTTGCCGCACTGGAATTAGATCACATGGGTGCCAACGTGTATAAAAACCTTAAGCGCAATAAACCTAAAAAAGATTGTGCAGCTAGCATATAATCTGTTCCCACGTGTAAAAAAACAAGTAAATGAAATGAAGAAATGCAGCGCAACAATATATAAATAGATATGGTGCTAACAATCTAATACATGCGTGTATAAATAGCGACAAACAAATTGCTGTGCTTGTGAGGATCAATATTTATTATTATTATTTATTTCAGGTACTTATATAGCGCCGTAAATTTACGCAGCACTTTTCATATATATATTGTACATTCACATCAGTCCCTAACCCTCAAGGGGCGTACAATCTAAGGTTCCTAACCCTCAAGGGGCGTACAATCTAAGGTCCCTAACCCTCAAGGGGCGTACAATCTAAGGTTCCTAACCCTCAAGGAGTATACAATCTAAGGTCCCTAACCCTCAAGGGGCGTACAATCTAAGGTCCCTAACCCTCAAGGGGTGTACAATCTAAGGTCCCTAACCCTCAAGGGGCGTACAATCTAAGGTCCCTAACCCTCAAGGGGCGTACAATCTAAGGTCCCTAACCCTCAAGGAGCGTACAATCTAAGGTCCCTAACTCACATTCATACATACACATACTAGGGACAATATAGACAGGAGCCAATTCACCTACCAGCATGTCTTTGGAGTGTTGGAGGAAACCGGTGTACCAGGAGGAAACCCATACAGGCACAGAGAGAACATGCAAACTCCAGGCAGGTTGTGCCGTAGTTGGGATTCGAACCAACGACCCGAGTACTGCCAGGCGGAAGTGCTAACCATTTAGCCACTGTGCTGCCCATTATATATGCTATTCAAGATGTCTTCCAAGGCATACATATAAGCACCCACAGAAACTGCACATAACAGTACTATAAATAAATAGTGCACACAAATACAAAATAAATAATCCTTAATAGTGATCTGTCCCTTTAAATCCAACTCCTGATGAAGTCATGTGATGTGACGTAACGCGTAGGGTACGCCGATGACGTCAGGCCGTCAACCAGAAGTGCACGTGCTGCCATTTTGGAAGAGGAATTTCTGCATACATTTGACAGAAAACACTGTATAGTGAGTTTTTAACCCTGTACAGTCCCAGGAGGACACATTTTAATGTGAGTTGAACTAGATTGTTTTAATAAAGGCTGTTTTTAGTGGAAATACTACACTAAATTGAGCATTTTTTTCACATGGCTATGGAGCAATTTGGATCTGCTTAAAATTGCTGGCTAAGGCCCCATGTACATGGGACACTTCTGAACGATGGAAACTGACTGCTGAAAAACATAGGTTAAAAAACGTCTGTTTAGCCGCGTTTGCATACCGCGTTTATGTGCGTTTGCGTTTATAAGCTTTTTTAAAGATAAGCACAGGAGACCTTCCAAAATGCCCCTCCCCCACAAAAAAATGCTTTGGTTATGAATGAACACAGTCATTGGTACAAATCACTCATTGTGTTCATTCAGGAAGGAAGGGGCTGGTAAATGTGACATATTTACAGGACTTTTCCCCCACTCTCCATCCTGAGGGATCCTGTTCTGTGCTTGTAGCTGTCAGTTGAAAGGAGAGGAGGGAAGTCGGCAGCACTGCAGGGCATACAGGAGGACCTGGGCAGCACAGGTAAATGTAGAGTGCACAGGGAGGGTGAAGGGTGCACCGGGAGGGCAATTTCTGGAACAGATCCCCTGTATGGCTCTCTCTGCAGCTGCTGAGAGCCAGCGAGAGGGAAAGGAGATGAAGCCAGCCTTCAGCTGCTGCAGAGAGAGCCATACGGGGGATTGGTTTCAATAATTCCCCTCAGGGAAGCAGGCAGAAACATATGGTACACAGGGAGGGTGATCGATGCGGCTGGGGGGCAATTACTTGAACCGATTCCCTGTATGGCTCTCTCTGCAGCAGCTGAAAGCCAGCGGGAGGAGAGAGAGACAACTTTCAGCTGATACAGAGAGAGCCATACAGGGGATCAGTTCCAGTAATTGCCCCCCCACACACACACACACACACTGTGCCGATCATCCTCCCAGCCCACATCCGATTCACCCAGATGCCCTACTGACCTGGGCCCCGTACAGGAGGACTGGTCGTACCCCCTTATCCATGGCCCTGGGATCACGACAATATTGTCGGGATCCTTCCAGAGCCTAGACCGGCTCTGTAACATCAACTAACTGACTTTAGCCCGCTGTCAGCTGATTCTAGGTCATGGGAGTGCAAAGGTAAGTGCACTCCTGTGACCCAGAAAAAGAATTATTACCAAAAAAACTTTGGCCATGCTTCTATGCTAAATGTGACTGGATAAATCCACAATGCTCCTGGTAGCCACAGACCTTGATCTATTCTAGGCTGTAGGTCACATGACTGAGCAAGAAAGTAATACTTTTCTTTTTTCGCCCTGAACAATAAGCTGATTTCGGAATGCTGACCTACCCTGTAGATCCTGGAAAAGTGCAAATTTTAATGACCGGTTGGCGATTATTCTCAACTCGACAATTCTGCAAAATTTCTAAAGGAATTTGTACCCGCACAGCTAATTAGTCGATATTTTTAATGAGCATTTTCAGCTAGTGGGGAAACGTTTCATGGAAAATACGTTTCCTTGGCGCTCTGGTTCCCAGTATTTCCACCTGCAGCAGCGCCCAAGGCGTTTGAGCTCAGGGCTACGATTGCTGCGTGATATCAATTATTAATCATCGGGCGGCACAGTGGCTTAGTGGTTAGCACGTCTGCCTTGCAGTAAATGGGTCATGGGTTCGATTCCCGACCATGGCGCCTCCTGCATGGAGTTTCCATGTTTTCCCTGTGCTTGTGTGGGTTTCCTCTGGCTGCTCCGGTTTCCTCCCACACTCCAAAGACATGCTGGTAGGTTAATTGGATCCTGTCTATATTGTCCCTAGTATGTGTATGTATGAATGTGAGTTAGGGACCTTAGATTGTACACCCCTTGAGGGTTAGGGACCTTAGATTGTACACCCCTTGAGGGTTAGGGACCTTAGATTGTACACCCCTTGAGGGTTAGGGACCTTAGATTGTACGCCCCTTGAGGGTTAGGGACCTTAGATTGTACACCCCTTGAGGGTTAGGGACCTTAGATTGTACGCCCCTTGAGGGTTAGGGACCTTAGATTGTACGCCCCTTGAGGGTTAGGGACCTTAGGTTGTACGCCCCTTGAGGGTTAGGGACCTTAGATTGTACGCCCCTTGAGGGTTAGGGACCTTAGATTGTACGCCCCCTGAGGGTTAGGGACCTTAGATTGTACACCCCCAGGGGTGGACTGATGTGAATGGTCAATATATATGTAAAGCGCGGTGTAAGTTGACAGCGCTATATAAGTACCTGAAATAAATAAATCATCCATCTTTTTTTTTTTTCTTTTCTTTTTTTTTTTTTTATTTCTGCTCTAATGGATTTTTCATGTAAATGCAACTAGCTCAATTTGCCCCCCCCCCCGCCCAAAAAAAAAAGAAGGTGCAAGGCTTAGAGTGGAGCTGGGATCGGTTCCCGCAGCCGATTTTTATGACAGGATTTTTGTGCTCAGCGCCGCCTCCGCCCTCCTGCTCCACTTAAATTAATGACAGAGTTTAAAGAAAGTAGAGCGAACCATTAAAATAATTGAACATTTTAAAATTCACTACAGAAGCGTCCAATTTTGTGATTTACCTTGTGCGTTCTGAAGTTGTGCCAGTTAATTTGGTGTCGGCTTTTAGAAGAAAAATTTCCAATTTTTTTTTTTCTTTTTTCCTGGCTTTTCAGCTACATTAAATTGTGAGCAGGTGACAGGCTGAAATTGTCATGTTAGAAAAGACAAATACACGTCACAAACAAATGCGGGATGGTTCGGTGTACAGGAACAACTGAAAAATATTTGGACTAGGTATGAGAATTGTAAAAACTTTTTTTTTTTTTTTTTTTATATTATTGCGTATCTCAGCCTAGGAAAAAAATGTACTTACCAGTCCATAAGGCCTTGTTCACATGGCTGTACTACAGCATATACCCGTTTGAGGGTCATGGTTGCCCACAGGGGGGGTACACAGATGTTCCAGGCATTCATTTCATTCATAGACACAGCCTCTGCTCCCAGGTTGACAGCCATGCCGTTGTAGGTTCACCACACCGAACGCAGGCAATAATAAATCCTTAGATTGTACACCCCTCGGGGGCGGGGACTGATGTGAATGTACAATATATAAGTGCTGCGTAAAATGTAGGCGCTATATAAGTACCTGAAATAAATAAATAAAATGCAAAAAAAATTAATAACAATATATATATCACCTGCACAGAGTATATATTACCTGTTACCTGCACAGAGTGGCCCCAAACCTGCTCCTCTCGGTTCCCCAGTTGGCCCTTCTGGCTCTTCTTCTCTGGCAAGTTCCTATGGGGTCATTCGTGCTTCTATAGACACAGACAGCGTCCCCCCTCCCTTTATTGGCACTCAGCAAAGCCTGTGAGACTAGGAAGTGAGGGAAGCTGCAGACGGACTGAATGAAGGCTCAGGTAAGTGTGTGTGTGTGGGGGGGGGGGGGTGTTGGGGTGAGGGGGATACTACTACCTAAACATTTAGGAATGCATTAAAGTAAAAAAATGTTTAGGCTTTATAACCACTTTAACCCTTTCCTGTCTAAGCGTAAAACAAATCGTAATGCCTAAGCACAATTTTGCAACATTGACCTGTGTTAGTAAAACCGTCCGTATCATCACAACTACTTCGTACATCCAGGTGGATTATACCGCGTTTTTTTCAAGACAAATTGGGTTTTAATTTGGTGGTAAATGGTTATGGATATCTCCTGATTTTTTTTTTATTATCAAAGGAAAACTGGGCCAAAATAGTAAAAAAAGATCTTTTTTTTAATTTAGCTGTGTGTTTCTTGTTACTACCATAACCTACCACCAAAGAACAACCGAAAATAAATTCTCCAGCTCTTGACGATCACAGCGATACCATATATGTGGATGTTATGTGTTGTTTGTACCCGGAGTACAGCCCAGAAACAATAGTGCACATTTTGTTTTTTGTTTTAAAACACACGGACACCGATACCAATTTAAAAAAAATTAAAAATCCTGACCTTTGACCCTGACCTTGACACAAACACTTACTCTGGCGCTGAACTATATCTAGGTATTTTTTATTTTATTTTTTAATATTTATTTATTTATGGGGGTTTTTTTACATTTTTTTTCTCTATGCCAGGAGTTAGAGAGATACAATGTACCTCTCTCCTCCATTCATAGAGAAAAAAAAAAACAAGGGGGCGGGCTATACAGTGACCGATCACTGTGATAGCCAACCGGAGGCTATCACAGCGATCATGTAACCTGGAATCGGGAGTCCCTTAGAACGGGACCCGGGGCTTTCAGCGACACCCCTGGTCTTTGTGCTGGGAGCGCGCCGTGCGGCACACTTCCAGCAGAAAGACAGGTACGCAAATATGTGGCCCCACAGAAAAAAGCCCAGGTCTGTGGAGCCGCATATTAGTGTGATGTCGGCGGGAAGGGGTTAATGTAGTTGATGCATCTTATTTATTATCACCCCTGGCGGTATTCCTGAGTGTAGCTCGGGGTAAAGTTTCAGCACCACAAGCGGTAACCCTGAGCTACACTCGGGAATACACTGCAGCGTTGCTCCGGGATCCCTCCAGCACTTACCTTGTCCTGCGCTCCCGCGATGTCCCCCCTGCAGTGTCCCCTGTAATGTCCTCCTGCCGATGCCAGCATCTGTCTTCTGGGTTCCGTTCCCTGCGACGTCGGGACGTACGGGGGACAGAATGGCGGGAAATTTGAAAATTGTAAAAGTGACATTCACTAAAATCACATAGTATAACATTCCTGTATCAAACCATTTCTTACATTTTGTCCCGAGTGCTTTGTCCGGCGCCCTGCCTGCATTTTTACTGTTCTTTCTGCCTGGAAACTGAGAAACGTCCATGGCGTCCAAAAAGCGTCCCTTTAGGTCAGACGCGGTTTTAGACCGGCTAGAGAACAGCGATAGTAAATCAGAACCACTTGCAGAATTGAGTGATAATGATTCGTGGGGGAAATTCCTCATCAGACACTGAAAACGATTCTGCGACCGAGCTCAGCGATGTGCGAACTTGGCGCTCTATTTCACATTTCAGTGTTTTTGGTTTGATTATATTATTGAATTAAATGTATTATTATTATATTATTATTTTTATGATTATTTATTATAGTATAATTTATGATTTCGTGTTTCAAATTTTAACATCCCCGGGATGTTTACTGGACTCTTGTTCAAACAGATTTCAGTGAGTTATTATTTTTTTTAATTATTATTATTATACAGTATTTATAAAGCGCCAATAGTTCGCTCAGCGCTGTACATTACAAAGGGGGACAGAACATGTGACAGTACAATAACAATACAATGCAAAACATGAGGGGTTCGAGGGCCCTGCTCCTTGGAGCTTACAATCTAGGAGGGAGGGGATGGTGGCACCGGAGGAGATAGCTGTGGGGGATGGAGTGGTAGGAAGAGTGGAGGAGGTCGGCAAGTTAGCAGGGGGTGGGGTAGGCTTCCCTGAAGAGATGGGTTTTCAGGGTGCGCCTAAAGGAGAGGAGAGTAGGTGATAATCTGATGGGTTGGGGCAGGGAGTTCCAGAGGATGGGTGACACCCTGGAGAAGTCCTGGAGGCGGGCATGGGAGGAGGAGACCAGGAAACTAGAGAGAAGGAGGTCTTGTGAGGAGCGGAGTGTGCGTGTTGGGCGGTACTTGGATATTAGGTGGGTGATGTAGTTCGGGGCAGTATGGTGGACGGCTTTGTACGTCAGTGTTAGGATTTTGAATTTGATCCATTGCGCAATCGGAAGCCAGTGGAGGGATTGGAAGAGGGGGGGTGGAGGAAACGGAGCCCAACCCCTCTCAACCCCCCCACCTCACCCCCCCAGTCTCTGCCCGAATCACACACCTACTGAGCTTGAGAGTTATTCCTAAGAATTACAGGCCTGCAATAAAAAAATACATATTTCCATGCAAGAAAAAGTACCGCTTTGAGCACAGAAATACTGACATAATCAGACCGCTAGGGAGGTTACAGCAGTAAATTGTCACCCTTTAGCTGCTTCCATTGCGTTGATTGAACGGTCTCCTTTCCAGTCCAAGTACAGATTTGAATATTTGGGGCTTCCATTACGTTCCTCATGAACTGACGGCCTACACCGGCAGCCTGCAGAATGCCTTCCTCCATCTGTGTAGACAGCAGGCCTCGCTACCTGCGGCGCCGTAATTCCTGCCGCAGAAGAGCTGAACATTATGAGAATCTGTAAGGAAGGAAATGATAATTCCTTATGACATACTTGATCCTCACATGCAGGTCATCCACTATCTCCTCACAATCCCATTTAACAAAGCCCCGCAAAGCCCCTGATCTCAGTGAGGATCATCGGAGACACTTCTTGTTTAAACAGGCTGCAGGTTTGCGGATTTGGCGGTGTAGTCGGCGGCTTTTACTGGCTGTGTTTCTCATCTTGCAGACTCTGATATCGGGAGCCATGGTCGAGCAGCTGGACTTTCTGAGAATCAATGAGACAGAAGAGTAAGTGACACCTTCCAATTCTGTTCACTGCTGAAGAACTCCACGAAGGGCTTATGGGCCTCAAATGCAACAGCCAAGTGTAAATTATCTGGAGGTCGAATTTCATTCAGGTTTTAAGGAGGACTCTAACCAAAATGCACAGTTATAAATGTCTGCTGTGGATTGTGTTTGCATGTGTCAGCTTAGAATAGGTGTAAGTCCATGTCACCTCCTGTCTCTGCCCCCTACCCTTCTCTGAGCTCCATCCTGTGGATCCACCCCCTACCCACCTCCCAGTACCCACAATACAGAAACAAGTATTATTTTGTAGTTCTAGGTAATTTGTATATAATTTGTTAATGATAACAAGATAAGCAGTAAAATAGATCCCCTGCAGCCAGCAACAATAGTCCCCCCCCAGCAACAATAGTACCCCCCCAGCAACAATAGGTTCCCCCAAGCAATAATAGTTCCCCCCCCCCCCAGCAACAGCAGACCTTTCCAGCAACAGCAGAGCCCTCCAGCAACAGCATTTCCCGTCCAGCAACAGCATTTCCCGTCCAGCAACAGCAGACCCCGTCCAGCAACAGCAGACCCCGTCCAGCAACAGCAGACCCCCTCCAGCAACAGCAGACCCTTCCATCAACAGCAGACCCTTCCAGCAATTGCAGACCCCCCCCAAGCAACAACAGATCCCCCCCAGCAATAACAGACCCCCCCCTCCAACAACAATATATCCACTAAGCAACAACACACCCCTCCAACAAAAATATATCCACTCCATCAACAACAGACCCCTGCCATCAGCAAAAGACCCCTCCATCAACAGTGCATCCCCCAGCAGATCAATAGACCATTACATACATTCGGTGCTGGAGGTGCCAGAACTGTGTTCCCCCACGTTCCCGCAGGAGTAAAGCCCCGGACTGTTTAGTGTAATCAGTTCTCTTCCACTCAGATTTTTGGTATATGCCATAATATCCGTCATGACCCATGTTGTAACATGTAATTCATAGTATGCACATGTTTTATAGCCACGTTTACAGATGCATATGCTGTGTATGGTGAGTTGCACTGCGCTGAAGCAACTCGCACAGGACCTATTTTCATACAGGATTTTTTTTTTTTGAATGGGGTTCCTAATGTATTGCCCTGAGTGTATGAAAACACATGCATTGCAGCATACTGCATTATGGTAACAATGGGCCCCTACATCTGTAACTGCCAATTACAAATCGTGTGATTCAGCCCCACAACAGTCCCTTATGGATACAATCTTCACACCAGTCAGACTTAAAGGAGAAGTACAGCCAAAGCTTATTTGGCTGTACATCTCCTGTGGCTCACAGGAGTGCAGTTCGTTCTGCACTCCTGTGACCGGATGGGTAATTGTGTTCTTCTTAGGATGCCGGAATTCAGGAGCTTTGAAGAGCTTGACGTGCCAAAACATTCAAAAGTGAACAGACAGTCCAGCATACCGAGCGCTGACATGGAAAAACAGCCAGAGATCACTGTAGCAGAATGGAAAAATCGGCCCACCTATGAGATCCTGCAGAAGCTCAATGTAAGTCTGCCGCACGATCACAAGTCCCACTATAAGTCGCTGATCACTGCCATTACTAGTATACAAAAGCCAGTATATATACCAGTTTGTAGACGCTATAACTTTCACACAAACCAATTTATATACACTTACTGGGGTTTTATTTTTTTACCAACGACATATCGCAGAATACATTTTAGTTTAAATTTATGAAGGTATTTTATTTTATTTATTTATTTATTGGATATGTTTTATAGCAGAAAGTAAAAAAAATTGCGTTTTTTTTTTTTTTTAAATATTTTGGTCTTTTTTTTCTTCAACAAAAATCTAATTAAATACCACCAAAAAAGTGCTATTTGTGTGAAAAAAAGATATAAATTTTATTTGTGTACGGCCAGCCTTATGCTCCCCTCTGTTTTTTTTTTTCTCAGGATTGCACTTGTTTGGCTTCCCAGGCCATCCTACTCAGCATACTGATAAAACGGGAAGGGCCCCATTTCATTACAAAAGAAGGTGAGTGTCACAGCTTGGAAGATCCATTTGTATAAAGTATCCATAAACATGTCTGATTATTCTAAGCAACTAAGCGACTCTCGTGTGTTTCTGTGCAAAAAATATGGAGCTTGTTTTTAGGGCTCGTTCACACTAGGATGCGGTGCTGGAGAGCCACGGTCCCATGTGGGTTCCCACACCACATTCCAATCGCAATGCCCTTGAGATCTGCTACGGGGGGTCAGTTAAAGTTAACAACACACCGTATGCAGGTCGCAAACATTTGCCCGCACCAAAGCGCATGGTACAAAGTACCTTATAATGGGGTTGCTGTGTGTTTAAAAAAAATAGCACATGCACTAATTTCACCACGGTGCACTACAATTTCATCCCATTCAAATGAATGGGCTTAAAATTGCACCACATACACCCGCATTTCTTTCTCCCTCTCTTCCTCTCTCTCTTCCCCTCTCTCTTCCCCTCTCTCCCTCCCTCCCTCCCCTCTCTCCCTCCCCTCTCTCCCTCCCTCCCCTCTCTCCCTCCCTCCCCTCTCTCCCTCCCCTCTCTCCCTCCCCTCTCTCCCCTCTCTCCCCTCTCTCCCTCCCCTCTCTCCCTCCCCTCTCTCCCCTCTCTCCCTCCCC